>NC_141548.1:11185000-11485000 GCF_021556685.1 Rattus norvegicus | reverse complement strand
AAATCTGGCCTCAATATACATAGGACAAATGGTCCCTACTGGTCTAAATTTAGAACTTTCCATTTTTAATATTTACCCTAATTTAGGTGACTCCACAGGCAGAAAATTAGTGTGGCCTGAGCCCCTTCTCATAAACTCACGGGTCACTTGAAATGTTCTCAAGGTCCTGGTTTACACCCATATCAGCAGCCAGCAGCCACTCTGCCAGCCGCTTCTGCTGGGGCTCCAAATTTGCATTATTCCTAACTGAGGTAGAATGCGACTCATTTGCTTCTTGCTGTTGGCCTAGTCATGTTGCTGTTTCTTCACGTCTGGAAGGAACAGCTTGGTTGTCTGCTTTGGTCTGCAGACACACACACACACACACACACACACACACACACACACAAACACACACACACTGGCTACTGATGTGTAGATTGGCGGATCTGGTCTTACAGAGACTAGATGTCTTTGAGGTATGGATAATACTGAAAATTTATTTCATGCTTGAAAGAAAAAGGCAGCTCAGGACTTCTAAGACAAAGTTCTCAGTCAAAGTTATTAACACATGGGAAATTTATTTGCCCCAGAGGGACAGAGGGCAGGGAATAAGAGACAAAGACAGGAGATAGAGGGCAAGGGGAGGGGCAGGGAACAAGGGAGAGGAGGAGGCTTATTTGTCCTGGAGGAACAGAAGGCTCCTCTGGATAGAGTCCATTTCCCGTAGGAAAATGGCAGTTTATAAAGGTAAAAGGGGAAACCCCATGTTAGAATGAGGTATTTAATTTTAATTGATCTTGTTAATTATGCGAGCCAAAGGGGCTGCTAATTGCTGCACTTCTGGATTTTGATAGCTGGACATTGGTAGTCCAGGAGGAGGAAGTGGCTAGATAAGGGAACAGACTTGGGGGGCCAGCTTCGAGGTTGTAATCTAATGGGTTTTTGTAAGGCAGAGGGAACAGAGAAGGGCTTGGCCTGCCACACTTGCCAGGCTCAAGCCGGCCTGAGTCCCCTCAATGCTGCTCTACTCTACTGGAGAACCGAGCTCTGGAGTTGGAATTTGGGCTGTCTGCTCCAGACCCATGCATGTTTGTTTAAACATTCCCTCCAAATCAATCAGGCTGGCAGCCTAATTCTATGACAGAGAGCCAGAGAACAAAATAGAACATTCCAGGAAAAGACTCCGAGCTTGAGAGCCAGAAGGAAGTAACCAGGTTCCCACAGAGGTTACAAAGGGCAAGGTGTCTCACTGAATCCTCCTTTTCCTGGGCTTCTTTACTGTCTTTAAAGGTTTGCTATTGTTGACCATTTAACTTTATAAATTTTAGGATTTGTAAGTTTATTGAGTATGACTTTTCATGGTTCTATAAAATTTAAAGTAAGCTTAAAGTCTGTAACAAAAGGGAGATAAAAAAAATTGCGTAGGTAATCTTAACTTGTTATAGCATACACATAAGCAACTTGGACCCAGCTCTTGCTTTGGAAAATGGTATTTGCCTGCTGGGCTTACCTTGGAACACTGTGTGGCTTGCCATGATCTTGGCTGGTACACTCATCTAGATGGAAGCAAGCCTGGTGACTTCACTGCCATCCTGGTTAGGGAGATTGTTCGTGTGTTATTCATCTACTACCCACTGTATTCCTCCTTTGAGACTAAGGAGGCAGCACCAGGCTTCCCAGATGGATTGTTCTAAAACCGGGTCATAAAACATACCTTTGATAGTTTTGCTATTTTTGTTAAGCTCTAACCATTTGGAGAAACTGAGTCATATAACAGAGTAGAATTCTATAAAACTACACTATCACAATGAAGTTCCTACTCTCCTACTCCTACTGTGTTTATGGTTTAGTGTTTAGTTTATACTAAAGGATCTTTAATTCATAATTGTCCTTTTTAAGGCTCAAATTTAACATGGATATATTTAAAAAGAAAAACCCTAATCCTATAAAAAGCACCAATTTGTAAGGTGTTAAAGATAATTAAGATATACAAGCTGGTTCAATTAGTGATGCCCTTTACCCTGGCTTTTGCTAAGTACTGATATAATTTATTTACAGAGGCAAGCTCAGCACAGAGTTCAGTCTCTTACATAACTTTCTACATATGTTGTCAAAAGTAATCAAAACAAGTTTAAACCAAACTTACTTTACTTGATTATAGAATAATATTTAAAATCTGGTATATGAAAATTGGTTATGAAAAATTGGATGCTTGAGTAAAATGGATTAAATTTATAATAGTCTTGCATGGCAGGAAACCCTCGGGCTCAAGCAACTCCCTAGTTAGTCATCATTTAGTTCTCTTGGATGGAGCGCCATCCCACCACAGTGAGTTCTGTGCTAGCCTTGTCACCGGACAGGAGTACGTGGAAAAATACCTGTCCAAGGTCTGCTTATTCTGTCTCTGGCTGCATGGCCCCAATCATGTAGAACAAACCAGAAAGAAACTCCTCGTTACGCAAAGACGAATTACTGCTTGGGTCTCACACAGCACAGGGTGTGTTCTCAACAGAGCATCTCCCAGTCTGCATCACATCTTAAAGGTCTCACACAGCAGAGAGTCAAATAGCAATGACTGCCCTCCCTGTCTCCTGAACTGACTTCTAAGAATACAGCAAACAGGGAACGTTGTAGCTTTTGCCTGACTGGTATGAGACCTGCATACTAGTGTGATTGACCATGCTCTTTACCCTGGCGTTTGATTCTGTCTTTTACCACAAGCTAAAGTCAGGGTCCACTCCCTAGTTACCCTATTCCCTGATTAAAGGAGGATGCCAGATTCTGCCACAGCTTTGGGAAGTCTTTCAGAATAACCAAGAGGTGTCTATGATGGCTGGTTTTGTGTCTGTAGAATCAGCAACCAATACCATTTAGTAGGGATATCCCAAGTTCTCTGATTCTTTAGGAAGCTCTGATTTAGACGAAGGAGATTTTTTTTTACTCCAACCTGGGCTCACCTGTAGTGCTTGGAGAATATAATCTGGTTTTTACCCAGAGAGCCAAGACTTAGGCTCTTATCCCGAAGCCTACACGGTAAGATGGTCTTTGGCAGTGAGGTAAAGTGCCTGAGTGAAAAGGAGACCTCACTGTTCCAGGAGTTAGGCTAGGCTTTCTAAGAAATTCTACAAGCCAATAGTTGTTAAAACATGTTTAATTTGGTTATTTTGCTTTATAAATCATGCCTCTAAGCAACTAGTCTTTTTTTAAAAAAAGTAAGCGAAGAAACTTGCTTACTGCTGTCAGAATGTGGGGACCTACCTAGAGATATGTTCAAAAACAAGAAGGCTAAAAGTTAGTTTGAGCCTTCCTTGTTAGTTCAGTCTATTTTCCATGTAGATTATCTATTATAGGTTTGGTATAATTGACTGCTTTTATCTTTCATCTGTTGGTTGAGTGTATGGGATGAAAATGTTATAGAGAATTTTTAAAAGGTTCTTCTAATCGGGCTAATTTTAGAAAACTCTGTGAAAATGAATCATTTACTCTTAATATGGCGGTCAATGAATAAGATCTTCTAGAATGTTCCAGAGAAGGGCCTGTTGAGAAGACAGCAATACAGTCAATGTCTCTGGGAGTACTTTTACATTAAAAATTAAGAATTATTTCTTTGGGGAGATTAAAACTTAGAATTACATCGTTTCTTTATATAGACTGATACTATAAAATACATTTACTGTGTATAGGTATGATAATTCAATATTAACAAAATATGTATTAAGTCGTGCTTTCAAATATTATATATGATCATTTAAGGTAATAGTCCCAGTTTTTAAAGCTTCACCCCATTACTTTGTTTATAACCAAAATTAATGTTTTACTTGAGATGTTGTGTTTTTGTTCATTAAATTATAACTGGTATTGGTAATATTTGAAGCAAATACATATCATCCGTGGAAGCAAGGAATATTGGACACTTTTGTCAGCCTCTAGCTGACTTCCTTTACAGAGCATCCAGGTCCTTGTTCCTGATGCTTGTACCTGATTAACATTTTTCTTGTTTGTGGTCCTGCCAGTTGTGACCAATTTAACTCACGTTAACCTGATGTAAAGGTCCTCCTCACATAACTTTGTCTCTTCACGTTACACAGAGTTGCATGGTAATTACCTCATGGATTATGCTCTGGATCTTTGCCAACTGTTAAGTGTTATCATGGGCATTTGGATGGACCCTCTTTTGAAGCATTCTAACCACTGCTCCCCTTGTCACGGCTCTGTCATCCTCTACGCAGTTACTGACAGATTGATGCCCTCAAACCTCTAAGAGCACTTTTAGTGATCTTGAAAAGGGACCAAGGAGGGCATGGCCCATCCCTCTTCCTGCCACTCTGGGCAATGTTTTCAAGACTCAGAACTAAGGCAGCTTGACCAAAATTAATTAATTTAATTAATTAGTAATTAATTAACCAATCAATGAATCACTTAATTGATCACTGTCTGTCTCACCAGTTCATATCAGCTTAACACCCTTCAAGACCAGCTACACCCCCTGACTACTGCAGAATTCCAAACTTAAAAGGGACTAAACCCAATGGCTACGAAGGATGGGATTTTTAACGTTCACTGCAAATGATACTACTTATACGCCAAGTCCTAACTGCTTTGAAATGGGGCCTAGTGACACAGGGACCAAACAAATGTCTGCTTTCATTTCTCTCCCTCTCTGGTTCCTCCCCATGGTCACTCTTCTCTCATTACCCTCACAGCTATGTGCTTTACCCTCTTTTTAAATGTTTTACTTACTGAAATTCACCCTATATGCAAAAACCGTTTCAGGCAAGCTGTCCCAATGGGCCACACCCTACAACACTTCCATTTGTTCTCCATTTGTAAATATATAATCTACAAAAGACCTTTTAGACACTGTGGGGAAACTCTGCCTAAAACGGCACTTTCCTCTTTTCACCCCAAGCCAGACACAATCCTTTACATTAGTCCTCTACATTTTCTGGTTCCCTTCCCTGGATGCTCCATAACTCCCTGCCACCTCTGCTGGCTCCTTCTGATGCAGCAGTCCCTATCACCCTGAATCACCTCTATGGTCATTTTCTCTCAGTGACCCATTATGTCTTTTCCATCTCTGCTCTTCTGTCTCCCACAACCTTCACAGAAAATCTCTCCACATTTACTCTGGACATAACTCACCTGCTTCCAGCCCTCTGGTAATTATTTCCCAAGTTTCTTCAGGAATACAGAATAACAATCCCCCAATCCATCACAGCTGGTCAAGTTAAGGCTCTCCCCTTGCTACATGGCCATCAGACCCCTCTTGAATGGATCCAGAATTACCTCCTCCTCAGCAGACAACAGCTATAACATCATCTCCCTGTATTTTTATATGCCATGAGTTAGGAAGAATGGTTTGATGTGGGGCTGCATGCTAGGGGGCTCCCCACAGAGCTCTCTGGCCCAGCTAGGTGCTTGGGTGAGAGGGATGGGGAGAGAACTCAGGCAGGGAGGAGAAGAGATTTTGCCACCTCTGCTAATGGTCTTTCTTTCCACTGGTGCCGCTTCTGTTGCTCAGCCAGGCTGAGCCAGCAAGAAACTGACTAGCCAGCACGAGGTTCAGGGGAGCTTCTGGAGAGCAGATCTCTTCCCCAAGCAACAGTGTTACCGCTCTTATTATAGAAGATCTCAGATGACAGAATAATTCCTGCTCACCTTTAATCCTTCTGAACACAATTATTAAATACAGTTTTTGGATGGGTCAGTGTCTGACAGCAGATGCTTCCTATTGGTTTGGCCTGAGAGCTTGGGAAGACCTCATCTACATATTTGGGGGTGTGGTCCTGCTTCTATGTCTGATCTGTCTTGAGCCTATGTAGCCTGTAGTCGTGTCCTCACCTGTGGAGGAGAGGCTTGGGTGTTTCCCTGTGTGACTGATCTCTCAAATCTCTCTACAGGGGGTTGTGAAGGGCTGTATCTATGAAGGGCCTGATCTTCTGGGAGACTGGGAATGCTCCTGCCATCCCTTTTAGGGTACCTGGGGATTCGACCTTTCTTGACCAGGGATCAGGGTACTTTTCACAACCCAACGCCCTACAGTTTCCTTCTCAAAGACTACAGCATCTCTTAAGGCCAAGCCAAGCAGTTCAGAAGGGAGTTACTATGGTATCATCGATAGCCATTTCCACCCCAAAAGAGGCCACACCTTATCCCATTTTGGCCACCTGCTCATGTGGGTAACAAAAGTGTCCCCAAAGTCCAATCTCGAATAAGAATGCTTTTGCCCAGGGTCAGACCACACCTCTCTTTCTGCCCTTCATTTCCCACAGTAACCAAACACCTTCCATCCCTGACATTATCTTCTGCATGGGTAACTTGTTGATGTAGGCTATAGATACACAGAAGGAAGGGTGAATGGGGTCTTTGGCTTGGGCTTTTTGTGTTTCGTGGAGTGGTGCTGTTTTCTCTGTGGTTCCCACAGGAAGGGTGGACCCCTGGGCTGTTGAACCCTCACGTCTTAGTTACAGGCATGATATTCTCTGCGTCACGGCTATTGGATTTGAGTTCCTTACACTTTGCTGAAAGGGTCTCTCTTTGTGCCTGCCCATTTTCTCAAAAGGCTTTTGCTGCTTACATAGCATAGAAACCCAGAGACCAAATCATTAAAATTTCTGGGAAGATAGGAACAGGACCTTGGTGTAGGAGTGGTGCTGATGCTAAGGTCCTGTTCCCCTGATTGGTTCTTGATCTACATAAAGATGCCATGGGCCAGTGGCTGGGCAGAAGGAATAGGTGGGACTTCTGGGACCCTGCAAACAAGTGGGCAGACTCAGGAGAGAGGAAGGAAGAGTTGGTTTTGTTGTTGTGCTTTTTATTTTGTTTTTGTTTTGCTTTTTAAATTGGATATTTTATTTGCTTACATTTCAAATGTTATACTCTTTCCAGATTTCCCCTCTTCAAACTCCCTATCCCATCCCCACTTACCCTGCTTCTATGAGGGTGCTCCCACCCACCCACTTCTGCCTCACCACCCTACCATTCCTCTACACTGGGGCACCAAGCTTTCACAGGACCAAGGGCCTCCCATCCCATTGATGCCAAATCAGGCCACGTCAGTTCCTTCCCATAACCCACAATACAACTCATGGACCACATGACTCAAGAGGGAGGGAGACTGAAGACTGGATGCTTCAGTCCTACTTAGAAGGGGAAACAAAACAATCAAAGGAAGTAGAGGGTGGAAGGGACTTGGGAGGAAGAGAAGATGGGGAGGGGGAAAAGAGGGGCAGAATCAGGTATTGGGGGGAGATGTACAGAGGGTCAGGAAGTTGAACGGAGGTTGTAGCAATGGTGGATGGGGAACTGGAGGTAGCAACCAAAAAGTCCCAGATGCCAGGAAAGCAAGATCCTCCCAGGACCTCACAGGGATGACATCAGCTGAAATAATTCACAAAGGAGAGGAAGAACCTGTGGAGACCATTTCCAGAGGTTAGGCGTGCTCCCCTCCCCCCGGTTGAGGGATGAGGCCACCCACCCTCCTCCCAAATTTTAACCCAGAATCGCTCCTGTCTAAAGGAAATACAGGGACAAAGAGTGGAGCAGAGACTGAAGGAAAGGCCATCCAGAGACTGCCCCACCTGGGGATCCATCCCACATGCAGACACCAAGCACAGACACTATTGCTGATGCCAAGAAGTGCTTGCTGACAGGAGCCTGATACAGCTGTCTCCTGGGAGGCTCTGTCAGATCCTGACAAACACAGAGGCAGATGCTCAAAGCTAAACATCGGACTGATCACAGGAACTCTGATGGAGGAGTTAGAGGAGGAAGGGAGAGTTAACCATACTCTGGAGAGGAAAAAAGCCAAGAAGCCCTGTGAGATCTAGGGCAGAGCAGCTACAGGCCACTTCCACAGGAGGGAGGCTGGGATGCTGGGACTAAAGGTCACTGAGCAACTGAAGTTGAGGACAGGTTGAGGGCACTAAGCTAAGAGTATTGGGAAGGGCACAGTAGCAATGGAAGATTAATACTACCCAGTAATTGAGCCAACAAGGCAAGTTGAAATTGACCAACTTGTGTGTCTGTGTTTTTCTTCTTCGGATCCAATATTCTACGGGTGGGGGCTGGTAGCATGGCCCCATTCCCGGAGTTAGGGTGGAGTAGCAAAAGCTACATCAACACCTTAATCCAAGATGGTGCTATAAACTACATCCTCCTGTTTCAGGAGTTTGGGCTCAACAACACTCTCTTTGTTGCTTCTGTTTCTATTTTCCCAATATAAGGAGAGATTACTTATTATAGTTTGGGTTTGAGAAGAACACAGCAATTCTTTTTCCCTTAGGCTGGGTTTTGTGATTCCCCTCTCGATTTCCTTGTGAGCTTTGGTCATTTAAACATCCTTAGGAAACACAGACACATTATCTTCTGCTTCTCCTGTCCACTTCTGAACCTTTGCTGTCCTGGCTGGCTGGCCCCTGTGGTGCCTGTGGAATGTTCTTTGGCATTTCTGTCTCCTCACTGGCCCTCAGGGAATGTTTCTGCCCACTTGTTTTATGATTGGGAGAGACCCCTGGCCAAAGCTAGCTTGCTTTCTGGAATTTGTAGTGTATATTGTGTTTCTAGTTGCAAAGTATCTCCTGGGCCACACTTGAGACCAATAGGAGGGCTAGTTCTTCTTATTGATATGGAAAAGTTCTCAAAAAGTGTCTAGACCAAAGCACTGTCTAAATAGAACCATGCAGAAGGGAGCAAACCGGGCCTATAACAGAGGTAACTGAAACTGTGCCACTTACTCCCGGGCTTGTAAGAAAATGTGACTGAAGGCAAACAAATTCATTTCTCTTGCAATACACATTCTTATAAAACTCAATAATTTTTCTATTATCAAGAGCATATTTTGGTATTTTTTAAGTTCTCTAAATAAGTGGCCAGATTTCTTTTAATTGCAGAGTACATGCATATAGTTCGGTTTGTGCAAATCCAAATGCATTTAAAATATTTTTCTGTATTTGCGTAAGTAATTAGCCAGGAGCAATGTGAAAACCATATTGGCCGAAAGTATTTTTGTTTTAGTTTTTCTGGCAGACTCTACTGAAGAAATACTTCTCTCCTAAAGACGGCCCTGGAGTGCCTGTGTCTGGTAAAGCAACTCCCATATGTGAATGTGGTGCAGGGGTGAAGGCTTCAGAATTTTTAGAAGATTGTGCTTCATAGCAGAACAGAAGAAAACCCTGGTGATGTAAACCTGCAACTAATTGTCTTTCTTGCTGGCGTTCTCCCGGTAGAGCGAGGTTCACAGGACTTGGCTCTCACACAGAAGCACCAGGAGCACGGCATGCTACGTTATGTGCGTTACCGGCGAGCCGCGCTCAATTCAAATGGGAAGCACATAGCACCAAGAAGGAAAGGCACAAGAGGAGGAAGGCTGCGTGTTCATGAGGAAAGCTGCCCTTCCAGATGTGCTGGAACCACGTTCCTTAGGGGACAGCGGCATGGGCCTGGTGTTTACTTTTCTTTTCCAGCTCGCGATTCTTGTCTCCACACTTGGAACCGAGAGCAGGAGCAGAGTGGCCGCTCAGTTTTGGACTCTCCTGTTTCTCCGCTTACAAATAGAACCACAAGGAATGAGAATAAAGCCAGGCAATGTGAGCCCACAAATTCTATATGATGTACATTTGTGATCCCACAAAAACAAATCAATACAACAGCGTGTGAGTATCACGAGCATACAGAGGAAGCTCCCTCACTCACTGTTGTGGAGAGTAGACGAGCTTCCACATCAGACGACAGGCATCATAAAACATGGATGCCCAAGTTAGAATGATTTTTTTAACAGATATTCAATGAAGTGGGGTATAATTGCTAGAGAAGTAGAAAGCAGCACGGGAATCCTGAATGGCAACCAGAACAGGCATTGGAAAAATGACAGTGTCCTAAAAACCAGGGCTCCGTCTCACGAGAGTGGCCATCACCTCACAGGTGGTGACTGGAGGTTTTGGAGTCCAGTTAGGGTTAGAGCAAGTGGTATTGTTACCAAAACATGATCCCAGAAAGGTCTTGGAAACATACTTTCTTACTCCACATGTATGAGAACTTCCTACACATTGCAGTCTAACATATATAACCCACTCAGTGTGGTTAAAAGAATGAGGACAGCAGACTTCTGCATACAATTGTCACATTAAAGTGCTCAGAAATTGTCACCACGTTCTTTTCTTCTTCAAAGTATCTTTTGCTTATTCTTTAACAAATCCCATACACATAAGCAATGTATGTTGAAAAATTCCAGCTCGACTCTCCACTCCCCACAGACAACACTAATACCTTTCAGCACTCACTTCCTGCCACCCCGCACTTTGTGAGTCACTGAGTCCGGAAGTCTTTGCCTGCTGATCTTGTGCAGGTGACCACAGCGGCACTGAATTCATGACTGCAGTGGCTATCCCATGTCCAGAAGACAGAGCCTCATAGCGATCCTCCTCAACCTCTGTTCTTTTGGCTCTCTCTCTCGCCTATGATGCTCGTTGAGCCTTGAGAAGTGGGTGATATGACTGTCACTCTTAGGGATGGGCACTCAGTAGCCCCTTGATGAGTCTTTTTTTGCCCACTATAGAAAGAAGTTTCTGGCCAAAGCTGTGTGCAGAGCTGGTCTACAGGTATAAACATAGATGTTTAGAAGATAGTTTGTAAACAGTAATGGGTTCCTCCCTAGGACTTATGGATTCACAATCCATGAGGTTTTTACAAAGTTTACTATACCAGGCATATATTTCTCCCTGTATAGTATGTCTCAAATTTATTTTTAAAAAGTGTTTGGCTACCCCTATAACCTTTGTGTTACCATTGCCCTAATTGGCATATCCTGCTTAGCAAGTCAATATTGTAGCATAAAGAACTGATCACTGGTTATCCTCATTCTTACAATAAGAAAAATCAGAACAACAGAAAAATCAGTGACTTATCTTAGTTTTGTCAGAGAACTGACATCACTCATCTACTCACCACACTGGAGAGAGAGGTTAACCTGTCAAGGATGGAAGAATCTTTTAAAGTCATAAATTAGTAAAAAAAAAAAATCCAGAACCAGCTATAATAATAAGTAACTGGAAACTCGAGGAAAGATGAAGGAAAAACAATAACCTTTGCGAAGTGCCTTAAGCATTCTGTAGAACAAAGTCCTGTCCTCTAAGGAAATACGCAGCCTGGGCGTTTTCTTCCAGTGCAAAGCGGGTCCCTGACTGTGTCTGTCCTCTGGGGATAAATGAGGCAGAGGTGAGGCAGCACCTGACGGTGACAAGGCCAAGTTTACAATCTCGTTACAGCAAGGGAGTTTAATGAAATTATAGGCACCTCCCCTCTTCTACACCCTCTTAAGTATCGGCAGAACTCTCGTGGGAGAATAAATTAAAGTCAACGGAGCTCCAGATGGACTCAGAAGAGGAGTTATTAGGGAAGCCCAAAGACAACAGAAGATCAAAAACCGTGACAGAATTTGAAACCTTTGGCCTCTACAGCTGCACCGAACATGAACTCGGGCTCAGCTTCAAACTAGATCAGCATAAAGCCTCACATTAATCTCAGCTCACCACAATGCTGGTTAAATGACATACTATGTCTGCCTTCCAACAAAATACCACACTGCATAAAGCAAGAAAAATCTGTCTAAAAAAGAAAGGCAAGCATTACACTGGGGTCAGACATGGCACAGGTCTTTAGCAAAACCCATTTCAGACGGGGAAAGGTAAGTCAGATTCGAATAATGTGTTAGGAGAGCTGGTCAGAGGAAGTTAGACATGAAAAAATAGACGGCTGACACAGACAGAAAGGTAAAAATTCTAAGATCAAAAGGAAAATGCTAGAAATAAGTGGCCAGATATAAAGAGTACAGAATGTCTTTGGAGGCTCATCAGTAGGTTGAACAAAAGAAGTAATTGCTGAGGCAGGGGATGAGTCAATGGAAACTTCGCAAATTGAAACACAAAGACAAAAAGGAATTTTCAAAGAGCAGCAGCAAAACCACTAACATTGCCATCCCAAAACCCTTGAACACATTTAAGAGGCATTAACATCATTTAGTCGGAAAAATCAGGGAGAGGGTGCAAGAAAAACCAATGTTTCAAGGGACAGTACGTGGAAATTTCCCAAAATGCCAGTCATTAATCTATAGATTTGAGAAATTCAAAATGCCAAGCAAGATGACTATGAAATTATCAACACACACACACACACACACACACACACACACACACACACACACGGGGGGGGGAGAAAGGGAGGGAGGGAGGGAGGGAGGGAGAGAGAGAGAGAGAGAGAGAAAGAGAGAGAGAGAGAGAGAGAGAGAGAGAGAGAGAGAGAACACACATGCTAACCACACACATGCACAAATGCTCAGTACAGACCAGCAAGGCAGAAAAGGAGAAGGAATGAAGCAAAAGCAAAAAGCAAAAAGTTCAAAAGTTTAGCAAGTGAGCCATACAGCAGTAAATAATGGGCCCGCCCTCTGAGAGACAAGGTAGGAAATCTCTCACCACATAACCATGAATGGAGAGAACATGCAGAAACTGGAGGATCTGCTCAGTCACTCACCTTATGAGGCAAGCAGAAGATGGGGCAAACCTGAGCCACCAGTGGGTTTTGCTGCTAAGGGGTCCACTCTGAAATAACCATTGATAGTGAGCATAGGAAATGCAAACCTCAACACCACAGTCCTTGATCTCCCCCTTTGCTCCCTATACTGGGGATTGAACCCAGGAGAGCAAGAGGTAGAATCTGGTCAGGAAAAACAGAAGCCCAGAAGCCCAGAATTATCAGTTTTGAGAATGTTCTTGTTGAAGGTCAGAACGCCAGAAAAGAATTGTGGTGCTGGGTCCCAGATAAGCTCTTACCCCGTCTGGAAGCTGTATGTGAGGGACAGAAACTGAGAGTACACCTGGAAACCTTGTGATTGATTGGCCAACTGGACTGACTGGTCCACTCCCTTCCTATGTCTCACCCCAGCTTTGCTGTAAGTCCTCTAAAAGCTGTCACAGTCGAGCTGAGGGCAACCTACTTCCTGGGAGCCCTTCTATTATATAGGCGCTCTCTCTCTCTCTCTCTCTCTCTCTCTCTCTCTCTCTCTCTCTCTCTCTCCCTCTGTCTCTCTCTGACTCTGTCTCTCTCTGTCTCTCTGTCTCTCTCTGTATGTCTCTCTGTCTCTCTGTGTCTCTCTGTCTCTCTCTCCTTCCCTCCCTCCCTTCCTTCTTCTCTCTCCCTCCCTTCTCTCTCTCTGTCTCTCTCTCTGTCTCTCTCTTTGTCTTTCTATCTGTCTGTCTCTCTCTTTGTCTCTCCCTCTGTCTCTCTCTGACTCTCTCTATCTCTCTCTTTCTCTCTCTATCTGTCTGTCTCTCTCTTTGTCTCTCCCTCTCTCTCTCTCTCCCTCCCCCTACCCCTCCCTCTCCCTCTCTCTGTCTAATCTATATCAGATCTCTCACTAAAATTTACCTTCTGTGGTATCTGAATTTTTTTCTTAAGTTTCTTGAGACAAGGACCTAAAAGCCACCAACTAGGACAGTCTCCAGTGGCGGCCCTTGGGCCATCAAAGATTCTAACCCCCTAAGCCAGTCTCACCTAGAATGAGAAGAGAGTCCATTGAACTGAAAATCAAAAACAATACAAACAACAACACAAACAAATTTCCTGTTCCAGTCAGGGTTTCCCCGCTGAGCTATACCACAAGCCATTTATTATACGCCATACATGTTTATCTGTTCTACTTCTGTAACTATGGCAACACAGGGTGCTGGTTTCCATCTACACCACAGATAAGTGAGTAGCACATGATGCTGCAACCTGTGGTGACAGCTTCGTCATAATAGCGTGTGGCTGCTGTGATACAGGCTATGATTAGCAAATTGTCATCGTGTGCTGAATGAAAGGTATGGTAATCTCTAAACCAACAGTTAAAGTTAAAGAAATAAAGGTCTCTTTAACTGTGAATGGCCTTGGTGCATCAATTAAATTGCAAGACATTGTGACACAGAATTGAAAAAACGAGTTTACATTGTCTATGAAAACTCTCTTTACATATAAAGACTCGGCTTGACATTGAAAAGATCACAGTACTACCACACAGTACTACTACACAAGGTTAACATAAAGTACTATCACACAGTAGTACCACACAGTACTACTACACAGAACTACTGCACAAAGCTAATATAAAGTACTATCACACAGTACTACCACACAGTACTACCACACAGTACTACCACACAGTACTACTGCACAAGGCTAAAATAAAGTACTATCACACAGTACTACCACACAGTACTACTACACAAGGCTAACATAAAGTATTATCACACAAAACTACCACACAGTACTATCGCACAGTACTACTAACATAAAGTACTAATACACAGTACTACCACACAATGCTAACACACAGTACTAACACACAATGCTAACCTACAGTACTAATACACAATGCTAGCACACAAAGCTAACATACAATGCAAACACACAATGAATGCTAACACAAACATAAGAAAGCCGGAGCAGCTATCATAATTTCAGACAGGACAGACTTTAAAAAAAATTATTGGAGATAAAGACCAATGTTATATGGTGAAAAAAGAATTAATTATCCTAGAAAATGTTTCTATCGATATTTTTTAAATATGGTTTTATCAACTGATGTACAAGAACATCTTTCACAGTCTAATTTACATTTGTAGTAAAAACTCTCCCAGACTAGGACTGGTGGAACTCTATTCAATTCCCTAAGGAGCCTCTAGTAAGCCCTCATAGCTGACATCAGACTGAGCATTGCGACGCTAAAGAGGCTTTTCCCCAGCAAGCTGGAAGTCAGAGGGACAATGACTCACACAGAAAGCCCTGCCTATGTTGAGGCATCTTTTGGGTATATGCCCAAGAGAGGTATAGCTGGATCCTCAGGCAGTTCAATGTCCAATTTTCTGAGGAACCTCCAGACTGATTTCCAGAATGGTTGTACCAGTCTGCAATCCCACCAACAATGGAGGAGTGTTCCTCTTTCTCCACATCCTCGCCAGCATCTGCTGTCACCTGAGTTTTTGATCTTAGCCATTCTCACTGGTGTGAGGTGAAATCTCAGGGTTGTTTTGATTTGCATTTCCCTTATGACTAAAGATGTTGAACATTTCTTTAGGTGTTTCTCAGCCATTCGGCATTCCTCAGCTGTGAATTCTTTGTTTAGCTCTGAACCCCATTTTTTAATAGGGTTATTTGTTTCCCTGCGGTCTAACTTCTTGAGTTCTTTGTATATTTTGGATATAAGGCCTCTATCTGTTGTAGGATTGGTAAAGATCTTTTCCCAATCTGTTGGTTGCCGTTTTGTCCTAACCACAGTGTCCTTTGCCTTACAGAAGCTTTGCAGTTTTATGAGATCCCATTTGTCGATTCTTGATCTTAGAGCATAAGCCATTGGTGTTTTGTTCAGGAAATTTTTTCCAGTGCCCATGTGTTCCAGATGCTTCCCTAGTTTTTCTTCTATTAGTTTGAGTGTGTCTGGTTTGATGTGGAGGTCCTTGATCCACTTGGACTTAAGCTTTGTACAGGGTGATAAGGATGGATCGATCTGCATTCTTCTACATGTTGCCCTCCAGTTGAACCAGCACCATTTGCTGAAAATGCTATCTTTTTTCCATTGGATGGTTTTGGCTCCTTTGTCAAAAATCAAGTGACCATAGGTGTGTGGGTTCATTTCTGGGTCTTCAATTCTATTCCATTGGTCTATCTGTCTGTCTCTGTACCAATACCATGCAGTTTTTATCACTATTGCCTCAACATATAAAAGAGACACGTGCTCCACTATGTTCATCGCAGCCTTATTTATAATAGCCAGAAAATGGAAAGAACCCAGATGCCCTTCAACAGAGGAATGGATACAGAAAATGTGGTACATCTACACAATGGAATATTACTCAGCTATCAAAAACAACGAGTTTATGAAATTCGTAGGCAAATGGTTGGATCTGGAAAATATCATCCTGAGTGAGCTAACCCAATCACAGAAAGACATACATGGTATGCACTCATTGATAAGTAGCTATTAGCCCAAACGCTTGAATTACCCCAAATCCCTAGAACAAACGAAACTCAAGACGGATGATCAAAATGTGAATGCTTCACTCCTTCTTTAAATGAGGAAAAAGAATACCCTTGGCAGGGAAAGGAGAGGCAAAGATTAAAACAGAGACTGAAGGAACACCCATTCAGAGCCTGCCCCACAGGTGGCCCATACATATACAGCCACCCAATTGGACAAGATGGATGAAGCAAAGAAGTGCAGACCGACAGGAGCCGGATGTAGATCGCTCCTGAGAGACACAGCCAGAATACAGCAAATACAGAGGCGAATGCCAGCAGCAAACCACTGAACTGAGAATAGGTCCCCCGTCGAAGGAATCAGAGAAAGAACTGGAAGAGCTTGAAGGGGCCCGTGACCCCAAAAGTACAACAATGTCAAGCAACCAGAGCTTCCAGGGACTAAGCCACTACCTAAAGACTATACATGGACTGACCCTGGACTCTGACCCCATAGGTAGCAATGAATATCCTAGTAAGAGCACCAGTGGAAGGGGAAGCCCTGGGTCCTGCTAAGACTGAACCCCCAGTGAACTAGACTATGGGGGGAGGGCGGCAATGGGGGGAGGGCTGGGAGGGGGACACCCATAAGGAAGGGGAGGGGGGAGGGGGATGTTTGCCCGGAAACCGGGAAAGGGAATAACACTCGAAATGTATATAAGAAATACTCAAGTTAATAAAAAAAAATGCAAAAAAAAGCCCTGCCTAGTAAAATGGAAACAAAATAAAAAGCAAAGGAATGCAAATCAGGAAAAGGGGAGGAGTCTGTCTTTTCACATGGTGGATCCCATTCAGTGAAACCCAACAAAACAAAACAATCTAAAGAGGTTTCATTGAGCAGCAAGTTCTTAGAATACAAGGCTAATAATCCCTATTCCGTACTTGTTTTCGGGAGAGATGCAGCCATGAGGAAAGGCTGAAGACCTTCCAGAGGGCCCAGGTTTGATTCATGCGCCTTCATCCGGTATCTCACAACTCTCTGTAACTTCAACTCCAAGGGTATCTGGTGCCCTCTTCTGGCTTCCCGGGGCACTGCCGTCACATACCAACAGCTCAGAATTAAAATAAATCTTTTTACAGTAATTGTTTTCAAAATATCTGCAAGGTATAACTGGAGTTTGTGTATGAAAGTGTCATTCATAAAACTGCCGAAAAATAAGTTACTCAGTAAAAAAATGTATCAAGCATGCCTAAGATCTAAATGTTAAATAAAAATTCCAACGCTCTAATGAGAGAAGTCAAAGGGAGCCTAACTCAGTAGAGTCCCTAATCATGGGTGAGAGACTCAATTCTGTTAAGATACAATTTACTCCTCATTTTATTTATAGATTCAGTAAAACCCCAATTAGAATCCAGACAAAATAGGTTATTAGTACTGATAAACTGAGCATAAAGTTGGCACAGAAATACAAGAGCTTAGGAGAGCCAAAATAGTACTGCAGAGCAATAAAACTAAGGAGGCTACCGGGCTGACTTTAGAATTCGGCGCACAGCTGCAGCAATCAAGCCAAGACGTATTGCGGGGAGAATAGACCGCTACTCAGAGGGACACTGTGCAGTGTGTTCCAAAATAGCAGTCAGCTGGTGCCTCCAACAAAGCCACTCAGTGAGACAAGGCAGACCTCTCAGGAGACGGGCGGTGTTGGCACAATGGGCAAAAACCTGCCCAACCAGGAAACGGGCCACCGACCTGACACCTTTCATAAATACCAACCAAGAACGAATTATACACCTAAGGCTAATATGTAAAGAATATAGAAGAAAACGAAATAAAATCCAGGCACTATCGGGTTTAGCAATACAAACATGTTTGAGATAAAACACCAAAATCATGACAAAAGGGAGGGAAGGAAAAAAACATCCCGGCTGGACTTTATCCTTCTCTACGGAAGGGACGGTTAAAAAGAATAGGAAGACAAGATCAAGAAGAAATGTCTGGAAAACACACATCTGATAAGGGGAAAGCTTCTAAAATGTCCAAAAATACTATAAATGCAGTAAGAAAAGAAAACTGAAGATTGATTTTTGTTTGTAATCATGTGTGTGATGCTGTCTGGAGCCAGAAGAGGGCGCCAGGCTCTCCACAGTTAGCGTTACAAGCCATTGTGAGCCACTTGCCCTGGATTCTGAGAAGGGAACTGTAGTCTTTTGCAAGAGCAACAAGTTCTCTTAACCTCTGAGCCATGTCTCCAGCCACGGAAACCTATTTTAAGACAGGCCACTTCATCAAGGAAGGTACTCACAGGAAATAAGCAGGATAAGAAATAAGCTGGGTTGATAGGCTATTGGGGAATTTCAGATTAAAATAGTAGTTGGATGTTGGAATGGAACTCTTGAAATATCATAAAACAATTGGAAGTCCAAAATGCTAACGAGGACAGAGAGCAGCAGAGATGTGCATCTGCTAATGTCAGGGGAAGGAGCCTCACGGCCGCTCTGGAAAACAGCTTCCTAGTTTTTTCCAGACGAAGTGTGGTTTTACTGCATGATCCAATAATTTGTCTGCTTCAAAAAGATAGCTTCATGCAGAATCTACGCTAAACTGCCTGAAGCACCTCCTTTCTTGATCACTGAGATTCGAAGCAGCCATATCTGCAAAGGATAAGAAATGCTAGACACACATAGTGAAATATTATTAGGGGAAAAATAGATACATGATCAAGCTGTAAATTGGGTAAATCTTAAATGCATACTGCTAAGTAACAGAACTTTTCAAAGGTCGCATTCTGTGCTCCTCAAATTAAGTGACATTTTGCAGAAGACAAAACTATAATAAAAGGGAAAGCTGTGTGGCTTCGGGTGTTCTGGAAGGGAGGATTAAACACGGCAGCACTTTTAGGAGAGGGACCGTGTGTGATTCAATGATTGATAGCAATGAATCATTCAATGAATGATGGCATTGCATGGTTGCCAAAAATCTTCAGACTTTTAAACAACAGCACTGCAGATCTCAATGTGTTCGTGTTATTTTACCTAGTGAGTTTAAATTACTTCTCAATTATTCGTGTATGCTTTGTGTGTACACATGTGTATGGGTGCCCATGCAGGACAGAAGAGGACGGTGGATACACCTTCTAGAGCTGGGGTCGCCGGCAGTTGTTAGCCATCCAAAACTGGAGCTAGAAATCAAACCCAGGTCTTTTGAAAGAGTAGCAAGTGGACTTAATCACTAAATCATCTCTTTAGTCCCTGTACACACGATTCTGAGGTTTAGGTACCGTTGTCTCACAAGAAACAGCTTCCGGCATAAGAGTATCAAAACTGAAACTAGTAAGAGACGAGATTTTTGTGGGAGGGGCCATATCACGTGGCGCTAATTCCTTGTGTATGCCCCCGTGTTGATGTAGAGACTGGGCTGGGTCTCAAGTGGGCTGTAATAAATCAGAACAGATGCCCGTCTATGTGCTCCTGCTGCAAATACCTGCTCCCACCTTTGTGTACCCATCTATGCCTTGAGCATGAAGAGGCCCTCACTAGAAGCTGAATGATGCTAAGGCTGAGTTAAAATCCACTTCTTTACTTTATAAGTGACCCAGTATCATGATTCTTCTTGCCCAAGTGATTGGATTAAGACGATTAAGACGTGCCTAGATTATCGAGACACACTTCAGTACACCTCCACAAGTGTCTCTGAGGGTGTTTCAAGACTGAGAAGACTAACTGAGGGAGACCCACTCTATGCATGGACAGCATCCCCGATACCGAGACTCAGAAGAAACAGAAGGGAAAGGGACCCGGGCTTCCCTCCCTTTGTGCTTCCTGAATGCTCTGCCTTGTCCCAGCAGGATGGACTGAAGGCTCCCAAACGTTGACTTAAAATACATCCTTCCTCCTCATGTTCCCTAAGAAACTTATCATAGGGACAAGGAAGTCAGACCACAAACAAGGCTGACGACTCAACTCATCAAATAGACTAAGATAACTGTAAAGCTGGACTTCACTGAATGGGGGTAGGGTGGGTGGGCTCCTGTGGGGTCTGCAGCCAACTGACTATCACCAATTACCACTCACCACCCACTGATGTCAGCATGACTAAGCATGGACTTCTGTCATTGCCCTATGAGAAATAGGACACCCTTTTGAAGCTTTCATTCTGTCAGTTTCTGCTGTGATATTTTCTTATACTCATCTCTTTACCGTCCTCAAATTCAAAAGTGTTATCCGTGGATGTGATTCATGCTGGAATTATTGGACTATCTAGTTTCTAGCTAAGAGAGAACTTTATAAATTTCATGACTGTTTTCGATGATCAGTCCTGGTACTCTTTGGAATTAACTCATTGGAAGAACAATTTAACCGTGCATAGGATAATCCCTGTTGCAACCCACCATATACTCAACATTTTTCCACATCCCATCAACACTTGGGAAGCCTACATTTTCACGGCCCCTCTCCTCTGTCTCACCACTATAGCTAAATACCACTTTAGCAAAGAGCTCGGGATTCAGGAGCTAGGCTTTTTGCTGCTGCCATGATTGCTAGTTTCTAGATATCTCTCCCCCTTTAGCTGACTCTTTTCTCTTTTAAGAACAAAGGCATAGCTCTCTTTTGCATGCTACTCACCTACTGCATGTGGATCAAGACAATGAAGACCATTTCCATATTTTGGGCATTCAAGTGTGCCCTTGCTTATAGTCTCCTCACAGGGACTCCCATGTTTCTAGTCAACTTGACCACCTCTGTGTCCTGGTGCTAATGTACCCAGGCTATTTTATCCTATAGAGCTATATAGGCAATCGTGCTGTTGGTCATTCTTTCTATGCAGACATCCTTTGTGAGCTTCCAGGTTGCCCTCTCATCAGAACACATGGCATCCTTTGTAGTGATCGATTTCTGTCAGACCCGTGTGCCTTTGTGAATTACCTGCACAGAGAGACAGATGATCCCACAACAGTTTGAAGTCTCCCTGGTGGCCTTTGACTTCCTCACTGTGGGAGTCCTCCTTAAGCTGACAGGAAACTTTTCTCCTTACACTTGCTATTCTATTCACAGCGGGATCCTCCTTAGGATAAGAACAGTGGCCCCACTACTGTCACTATGTCTGAGCACTGGCCTATGGCCAGGCCTGCCTATTTTCATCTTCAACTCTTTGTCTTTGTGTTCCCAGGTGGCTTCCCTCAATTACTGCTTCAGTAACTTGTCTGTTGCCTGAATTTTTACCATCATGTGTGGGGTGGCAGAAAGAACTATTTGGCTGCACCTGTGTGTCTAGTGCTGGTACTGGAACCTATGTGCTTTCTTTCTGGCACTGCTTTCGTCCTGGTGCTGTCCATACAAAATTCACGCTATATTTTCCATAATATATTCATATGATAAATGTAGAGTCTGGGCAGAAGTCCAACTGTGGAAATTCCTGTGGACATTGTGTTACTATAGCTTTGGGCAGATCTACACAGGAGCCAATCATCCACCATGCTTTGACTGTGTCTGAGACACTGAGATTGGTAAGAAAGATCTTTGATTTTGGTGTCTGAAGGAGTGTGTACCACAGAACACTGGCTGGTCAGGACCTACAAGGTACAAGGCCTGGATAATCAAGGTCTGCCAAGGATATAAATGCCAAGTAGACCTCTGATACACTGAGCACTGAACGCATCATGTTGAGGACAATGGAGTTTGGTGTTCTGGCTTTGTTGTCATTGTTGAATGCAGTTTATAAGAACAAAGCCGGATGGAACTAGAATTGTCGGAAAATTTGCAAGGTGATGATATGGGCTGGGCCAATTGAAATGATTTTCACAATTCTTAGGGGGTTATCAAATGAAATGCCATGCCTTTACTTTGGTCAAATGAAGGGGATCTTAATGTGTTTTATTTATTAATTTTTCTGTAGAGAAATATAAACAGTAGCTCAGTTCCTTGTGAAGAGCACAACCAATTGCAGGCAGGCCGAAGGCCCATATTTTTCATGTACTTCCTTGTTCCAACTCCCACGGATGCACAAATATAACCTTTCCAAACTGTGCAGCAGTTCACAAAGTGTTACTCAATGGAGTCAAGATCAGAAAGAGCAAAGGAGGTCAGAGAATGGCCACTCCTGATGGGGAAATGATACTTTGGTAGGATGTGGTATGTTTGATAGGGATTTGTTATAAAGACATTGCTTTAAAAGGGAAAGGAAGTCTGAATATCTTGTGGTCAAGAGCTGTGTGCTGCTGGAGATTCATTAAGCATGAGAATGTTCAAGAACACTGTGAGATGTTAATAGCAGAGAGTCAGAGAGGTGGGTTCAAGAAGGACCCTCCCTATCATCTTCAGAATTTTTCTGAAAAATCAAAAATGTGAAGTTCATTTGTAAAAAAAGGTAAGAGACAAACAAACAAAAAAAAGAAAAAGAAAAGAAAGAAGAGAAACAAAATATCAGTATAGCAAGCTATTAAAAGTACCTTTTTAAAACAATGAAACAACTGTAGTTATGGACATCACAAAACAACAGAGAAAGAGATAAGGCCAGGGGTCAACCAGATGGCTTGTTAGTTAAAGGCATTTGCTGCAAACCTGAAAACACCAAACACCTGTCCATGTTTAATGCTTGGTAATGCTTGCGCTCTCTCTCTCTCTCTCTCTCTCTCTCTCTCTCTCTCTCCATATATACAGATATATATTATACATATATGTGTGTATGTATGTATAAACAGACACACACACACAATTTTAAAAGAGAGAAAAGGCACCAGGAGAAATGAGGCAGAGCACCCACAGGCAAAGGCGAGGAGTGGCTGCTGAGAAGCTACAGAAAAGAATGAAATCCTTTTTAACTAAATACCAACCCATGCAAAGCACGGGAGGAAGCAGCCTGCACAAACTTGGCAGAGTATTCAGGGTGTGAAGGCATGGATACAGCCACACAAAAGTGCTGTGTTACCTTCCCTGGAAAGTTTCCTTCCAGATAGGGAGGATACTCACAGAGCAAACAAATGGCCTTGTTTAAGTTCAGTTTGCTGGACCACCAGATTGATTGAGTCTACCTATGGGAGAGTGGGTGACATGGCAGTTGTATCACCACAAAGCAAATCTAACCTGGGTGAGTACTACTAACAAAACCTACATCACTAGTGTTCACCGACTGCTTGCACAGCTTTTAGGTAGGCCCACTGAAGAGTCTCCTCTATGTAGGCATTGTTTACTGCTTATGTGGCATTGAGAAGCAGGGGTATTGCGCACCTTGTGAGTTTTCTGATTTTCTTGAATCTCATAATTCTTTCCATAAGGGAAAAAGAATGCTTCAATCTGGAGGAAAATAATAATAATAATAATAATAATAATAATAATAATAATAAGAAGAAGAAGAAGAAGAAGAAGAAGAAGAAGAAGAAGAAAAGGAAGAAGAAAAGAAATAGAAGAAGAAATAATAAGAAGAAATTAATAATAATAATAATAATGATAATAATAATAATAACGAGATTGTTTTAATTTCATTCCTGTTGCTGTGATAAAACAACTTGACCAAAAGCAACCAGGGAAAGAAAGGGTTGATTGAGCTTACAATTCAGGTTACAGTCAGTCACTGCTACAAGTCAAGGCAAGAAGGAAAAGCACAAAATCCATAGTTGATTGCAGAGAGACATAAATTAGTGCATCCTTCTTTGCTTGTTCCTGTGTTATGTAGTTCAGACCAACTGCATAGGGAATTATGCTGCCCACAATGGCTAGGGCTTCCTACTTCAGTTAAGAATCAGTACAATCCCTCATAGAAATGTCCGAAAGCAAACCTAATAATTACTCAGTTGAGACTAATTTTTTGGTGATTATCATGTCAAGTTGATAGTTAAAATCCATCCCCACAAAGATAGAAAGTAGTAAATAAAAAGGGGGTTATTATACAAAGTAGCAAAGGAGATAAAGTATAAGCATGTGGTTCTTTGAAGAAGAAAATCATAAAATGAAATAAAAAGGCATAAATATATGTTGCAGTAAATATATAAAAGAATCTATCAAACCACACTCGTACCAGTACCGGTGGGCCACAAGGTATCAGCAGGGTATTTTCATCTTACTCAGCAAAGTGTCTCCCTCCACCCACTAAGCTCCCAATCTCCATCCCATGCTGCCACCAGCTACTATCTGAACCCCACAGCAGCCGACTGAGTTCTTGCAACTCTATCTAGTTCCAAAGGCGGGTCACACTGCCAAGCCAGTTCCATATATCAGTAAATTCAAACTCCACAAAATGTCTGCAAAATAAACTCACAGCGAATTGATAATTACATAAACTGCCCATCTACATAAGATAAATTATTCAATAAAATTCATCCCTTATAAAATATTCATAGCTACCTGTGGCCATTTAAGGTCACACAGATCTGGGTCGTCCTTCTCTGCCTCCATCTTGGTTCGACCTCTCTTTCTCCTCTCCTCCACCTTACCAAAACCCTGTCCCTGCCTTACTTTTTCACTGCCCAGTCATGGGCCTTGCTTTCTTATGCCTGTCTTCACCTGCATAAAGATAACAATCTACAAATATATAACTGAATAAAATTTTCCTTAATAAAGATTTAAATTCATATATTGATAATAAATAGTTAATGCTAAGTTAAATGATATTATAATTATTAAAATTTTAGATTGGGAATGAATCCTTTGGGCTACAGGTGAATAAGTTACATTACCTTGTAATGAGACGAAAGCTAAGCAGCATCAGATGGCTCCATGAAAAAACTAAATACCAAAGAATGTCTTTCAGTTTCCATCTGCACCCTGGAACTAACCCTGTGCCACAGCAATCCATACCCAAATCCCTCCTGGAGAGAGGTGATCTCCCAGGAGTGCAGAACACCTAAGATTACAGGCTCACATGAGGGACAAGCTACAGTCAGAGTCAGCAAGACCAGCTAACACCAGAGATAACCAAATGATGAAAGGCAAGCACAAGAACATAATTAACAGAAACCAAGGCTACTTGACATCATCAGAACTCAGTTCTCCTGCAACAGCAAGCCTGAGATACCCCAATACACTAGAAAATCATGATTTGGATTTAAAAATCACATCTCATGATGATGATAGAGGACTTTAAGTAGGATATAAATAACTACCATAAAGAAATACAGGAGAACCCAGGTAAACAGGCAGAAGCCATTAAAGGGGAAATATATAAATCCCTTTAAAAAATACAAGAAAACACAACCAAATAGGTGAAGGAATTGGATAAAACCATCCATGATGTAAAAGTAGAAATAGAAACAATAAATCACGAAGGGAGACAACCCTGGAAATAGAAAACTTAGGAAAGAAATCAGGAGTCATAGATACAAGCATCACCAAAGAATACAAGAGCTAGAAGAGAGACTCTTAGGCATAGAAGATATCTTGGAAGACAGTGACACAACAGTCAAAGAAAATGCAAAAAGCAAAAACCTCCTAACTCAAAACACTCAAGAAATGTAGGGAACAATGAAAAGACTGAACCTAAGAATAATAGGTATAAAAGAGAGTGAAGATTCCCAACTCAAAGGGCCAACAAACATCTTCAACAAAATAATAAAAGAAAATGTTCCAAACATAAAGAAAGAGATGCCTGTAAACATACAAGAAGTCTACAGAACACCAAATTGACTAGACCAGAAAAGAAACTTCTTCTGTCACTTAATAAAACACCAAATGTTCAAAACAAAGAATATTAAAAGCAGTAAGGGGAAAAGGACAAGTAACATATAAAGGGAGAACCAGCAGAATTATAACAGACTTCTCAACAGAGATTCTAGAAGCCAGAAGATCTTGGGCAAGTGTCATACAGACCCTAAGAGAACAAAAATGCCAGCCCAGGCTACTATACCCAGCAAAACTCTCAATTCCCACAGAGGGACAAACCAAGATATTCCAGGACAAAAGCAAATTTAAACAATGTCTTTCCACCAATCCAGCCTTACAAAAGGTAACAGAAGGAAAACTCCAATACAAGGAGGGAAACTACACCCAACAAAAAGCAAGAAACTAATCTCACAACAAACCCAAAAGAAGAGACCCATAGAAGCATAATTGCAACTCTATCGATAAAAATAACAGGAAGCAACAATCATTGGTCCTAAATATCTCTCAACATTCCCCAATGGTCTCAATTCCCCAATAAAAAAACATAGACTAACAGACTTTATACAAGAACACGACCCAGCATTTTGCTGCACACAGGAAACACACCTCAGTGATAAAGACAGATACTACCTCAAAGTAAAAGACTGAAATTTTTTTTCTAGGCAAATGACCCCAAGAAAGAAGCTGGAGTGGTCATTCTAATGTCTGAAAAAATAGACTTTCAACCAAGAGTTATCAAAAAAGTTAGGAAAGGACATACTCATCAAAGGAAAAAAATCCATGAAAAGGAACTCTTAATTCTGAACACCGATGCCCCAAATGCAAAGGCAACCACATTTGTAAAAGAAACATGACTGACATTCAAAGCACACATTGAACCTCACACAAGAGTAGTAGGAGACTTTGACACCCCACTCTCACCAATAGACAGATTGTGGAAATAGAAACTGTACAGAGAAACAGTGAAACCAACAGAATTATAAACCAAATGTACTTAAAAGATATATACAGAACATTTTACCCTAAAAGAAAAGAATATACCTTCTCAGCACCTCACAGTGCTGTCACCAAAACTGACCATATAATTAGACACAAGGCAAGCCTCAACCAATAGATACAAATCACAGACCATGTGAAATCCAAGAAGATAGAAGATCACACCAACATATGGGTGCTATAGTCCTACTCAGAAGGGGGAAGAAAATAATTTCACAAATGCAGGTGCAAAAAGTGGAGCAGAGACTGAAAGAAAAGCCTTCTAGAAATTGCCCTACCTAGGGATCCATCCCATTTGCAGACACCAAACTCAGACACTACCGCCGATGCGAAGAAGTGCTTGCTGACAGGAGCATAGTATAGCTGTCCCCTGAGAGGCTCTGCCAGAGCCTGACCAATACAAATATGGATGCTCGCAGCCAAACATTGGACTGAGTGCAAGGACACCAATGGAGAAGTTAGAGCAAGAGGTGAAGGAGCTGAAGGGGTTTGTAACCCCATAGAAAAAACACCAATATCAACCAACCAACCCCTCCAAAGCTACCAGGAACTAAACTACCAACTAAGGGTACACATGGTGGGGAAAGAGGGATGGCTCCATCTGGATATGTAGCAGAGGATTTCCTTATCAGGCATCACTGAGAGGGAATCCCCTTTGTCCTGTGGACTTTTGATACCCCAGTGTAGGGGAATGCCAGGGCACTGAGGCAGAAGTGGGTGGCAGTGGGTAAGGGGGAAGTATAGGGGGCTTGTAGAGGGGAAACTCAGAAGGGGAATAACATTTGAAATGTCAATAAGTAAAATTACCAATAGAAAATGAAAAAAATCAAAGAACATGAGCTGTATATCAAGCTTCTCTAGAGTAGTAGAACTTATAAAAATGAATATCTCTCTCCATATCTATCCTATACATATGTAAATATATGTGAATATATGAATAAATATATACTATTACCTATATAAATATATGTGAAAGATAAATTTATCTGTGTGTATGAAGATAAATGTGTGTGTGTGTGTGTGTGTGTGTGTGTGTGTGTGTGTGTGTGTGTGTGTGTTGGCCCAACTACTCCAACAATGGCTGTCTACCAATGAAAGGCCCAAGAATATAATAGTTGTTTAGTACATGATGTTGGATTTCTAAGCTGTTCTTTAGTAACTACTTTAATACCAAAAAGTAGACTTTAATGCCAGTGAAGGAATTGACTAGCCAGTAAGGAAAGGGCAGCAGAGAATGAGCAAAAGGCTCCTTCTTCCGTGTTTATATATAAGCTTCCAGCAGGAAGGGTGTCCCAGAATAAAGGTGTTTCTTCCTACATCAAGATCGTATGTATATATATATATGTCTTCCTACCTCAAAGGTATGGATTAGAAGTGGATCTATCTACTTCAAATTAAGCAAAAAATCTCTCCCAGGCATGTCCTACATTTTTTTTATTTTAGTTAATGTAGTCAAGTTAGCAACCAAAAATAACTACCACATGGGCAAAGAGCAAAATGCAGAAGATAGAAAATATATGTACTCAGCATTCCATACCCAGACAAACTATCCATTACTCATGAGAACTAGAACTATATCCTATGCATTTAGCTCAGCAGATAAAGGCACCTGACCATGCAAGCCTAAGGACCTGAATTTGATCCCTAGATCTCACATAAAAGACAAAAATATGGAAAACTCCACAAGGTTGGCCTATGACCTCCAAATGAAGCTCTATCATGTCATACATACATACCACCTACATAATAATAAATGAATAGATGCATTTCAAACCTTTAAATAGAATATATTTTCTATCATAGATAGATAATGATAAAAGGAAAAATAATTTTATTATATCTCATTCTATTTTATAAAACAAATGATATTTAAAGTATTGTATGTGTTAATGTTAGTTTGTCTTAATATTAATAATGTAAAATTTAAAAGCATCAATATTGTTACTACTCTATGCATATGTATAAGTGTTTATTTCTTTAATTGATGAAAACTAGAACGTGCTAAATGGAACATTGAAACATTTGCTCCATCGATGAGCAACGTAAGAAAGAGAACTATTCTTAATTCTTCAACATTTGTGGCTTGAAGTAGGACATTGCAATTGGAGATTATTTGAGATCATAGTTGGAGTTCAGTCAGTGCTAAAGTCCCAGCAAAGACAGGATGTGCAGAGATCTATCACCTTAGCTCTAACAAGTGTGCTGTGAGAGGGCCATCCCACACACCATGGCATTCAAATGGGTTGGTTTTATGCAAACAATGTAGAAAATAACCCAGAACACACAGGTTGTCCAGTGTCTTAGGGTTTCCACTGTTGAGAATAGACACCATGACTAAGACAACTCTTTTAAGGGATAACATTTAATTGGGGCTAGCTTACAGGTTCATAGGTTTAGTTCATTATCATCATGGCAGGGAGCATGGTAGTGTCCAGGCAAACATGGCACTAGAGAAGGAGCCAGGAGTTCTACATCTTGATTCAAAGGGATTCAAGAGAAGACTGGCATCCAAAAGAAGCCAGGTTGAGGCCTCAGCTGGAGGAGAGACAGGGAGATATTTGTATGGTATTCAAAGGGTGTGGCCCTAAGAGATGAACTTGGCTCCTGGATGAAAGTGGTAAGAACTGTACAGAACGGTTCTGGGCACCAGCCAGGCCTTTTGTCTCTTTCCCGGTACTGAAGCCAATGTAAATAAACCATGAAGCCTTGAACTGTGGCTGTTCTCATACATTTTGTCTCATGTATCCCTGTAAGACAGAGATGTTGAATAAAAGGCTTACATTTTATTCATGATTTCTGAAAATGCTGCTTAGAGATCCTATCAGTTGATGCCTTTTGGTACTCTACATAGTCATTTTCTCCCAAATCTTCCCAATGAGTTCAGAGAAGGGAAGGTGGCTATTTCCAGGTTTTCCTCAATATTTTTGTTTTAACACTTTTGTGTCTTCTACAAGTTTTTTTTTAAAAGATAGATAATTATGAGATTTTAAAGTCCCTTTGCACACTTAATATATTCTAACTGTCCCACATTAATTGACTTCACCTACAGGAGATTTGCAAAGCTGTTTTTATCAGACTCCACCCAAATCTTGTGTGTGAATTGATTTGTTAGCCTTACTAATAATTAATTTTGAAATTATTCAACTTGAAGGAGCAGGAGATTCAGTAAAAATTTGCTTGCCTTGCAAATGTGAGGATTTGACTCCTATCCTAGAATACATGAAGAAAAACTGCCAGGCATGTGGTATGTGTTCACAGTCATGGCACTGAGGAGGCGAGGACATTGGCCAGCAGCCTAGCTTTCTTAGTGAGTCACATGTCAGTGAGAGACACTGTCTTAAAACCAAGCTAAATGAAACATGAGACATGACATTCAAGTATTTTCTTTGGTGTGTGCACACACACACACCCACACAGACTCACACAGAGAGAAAGATATCTTTGTACTTGTCCTTGAACTTCATGTAAGATGATTGTTTTGAAGAATGAACTGTAGAAGCTTCTGTGACCTAGCACACCAATGGTTGTGCCACATAATGTAACCACAAAACTGTCCAAGCACACTCATGGCACCTTCATAGCCTTCCCCAAATCACAGCTTTATGCTTATCAAAAAGTTATTCAAAGTACATTAATTTTTTTGAAAAAAAAAACTCAAAATAGATGTACCACTCTTACATATACAAGACTCTGCATCCTACTACAGAGACACTTGCAGACCCCTACTCATTGCTGCTCTATTCACAATTGCCAGGAAATGGATACTGTCTCTATGTTTATCAATAGACGAATAGTTAATAATATTGGGGTATATATGCATAATGGGATCTTATTCAGCAGTAAAGAAAACCGAAATCACAAAGTTCATGCATGGAAGTGTATAGCTTTGACCAAGAACAAGCAAAATTTCAAGAAGTGAGGAACATATCATCTTGGTTAAATCTCTGTACATCAACATAACCAAAAGATTAGATCTGGACTAAAGATCTAGAATAAAGGTGTGCCTTCCTGCCACCAAAATCCATATTAAATGTCTGTCTTTCTACCCGACACTTTCCAGATTAGAAGTAGATCTTCCAACTTTCAATTAAGTAGAATCCCTCACAATTGTGCTTTCTATTTGGGGGTTTTTCTTAATTCCAGATGTGGTAAAACAGACAACCAAGAATAGCCAACAACTTGACATACAATTATATCTCCTTATGTTGTGATTAATTTCCAAATAACAATAGTAAGTTGGTTATATTAACACCTAAACATACTGAACCTGTCCCACATATAATCACAAACACATTATATATTTAACCAGGTCATAGTTACACCTGATAATATATAACTATCCCTCTTACAACTGCAAACACATTATAAATTTAGAGTAGGTAGCAATGTTCCTTGAGAGACAACCTTTTAGCATCTCAACTTAAATATGGTATCCACTGATGTTCTTTTAATCAATGTAGTATTACATGATAAATAAATTGAAGAAAGAAAACACAAATATCTGTATAAACATATCCTTAGTAAAATACAGCAGAAACACTCATGCCAGTTACAATTCTCTTTTCTGCAACTGGTCACATGGCCTCAGCTGGTATTGAAAACTACCACTCTCTATTACCCATCCTGCATTTTCTCCACCTCAGCAAACACCTCAGCAGGTCTTGGTGCTTTTTCTGAAGTGGTGATCTTTAACCCTGAGGACTCTGGACCCTTTGTCCATCTGTGTGGAGCAAGCTGTTGCACTCTCCTACCGACTTTAATCGTAGGACATGCTAACACCAAGAAATGCCCTAAAGCAGTGGTTCTCAACCTACAGTTGGCTACTCCCTTGGGGTTCAGTGAACTTTTCACAAGAATCACCTAAGACCATCAGAAAGCACAGATATTTACACTAGGGTTCATAACAGTAGCAAAATTACAGTTATAAAGTAACGATAAAAACATTTTTATGGTTGGGGGTTTCCAAACCTGGAACCACATTAAAGGGTCTTGTCACAGCATCGGGAAGGTTGAGAATCTGTTTTGGTAATTATTATTCTGGGAGTTTTCTACACCCCCTTCTTATCTTTAAATATCTATTAGGGATTGCTACCCCAGTTCAGATCATCTAGTTCCCAAACAAAAGATACAGACACCTTTAGATTTAAAATAAGCTTTAGAGCACTGGAGCTGGGCAGATGTCAACCTTCTGTGCTATTGTGTCTGTGTCCCTGTCAAAATTTCTAAGATATCATGTTTTCTTTGAGCTGTTCCTGCTCCATCAGACCAAACCTCATGTCCTTGTGCTTAAAATCCATGCTACCCCAAGGCAACCTCTTCCTTCTCTGCTCTCCTTTCCTTGTGTGTCTTCCCTGAAATGCCAAGCCTCAAGAAACTCTGTTCCAGTTCCCTCTCTTCTGCCCAGCCCAGGCTGTAGGCATCTTTATTAACCAATCAAGAATAATTTGTGTGGAGTAAGGTTTATACAACAAAAGCTGGTGTCAGAGGTTAAAGTATGGTTAGTAAAGAATGGGATTCTGTAACTTAACATGAGGATATGTGGGAGGACCCTGTTGAAGACGGGAACTTTGAATCCTCAGATTCTTGAGGGTTTATTTCACCTGAGGAAGTAACCTCTCTGTCCCCAGCACCACCCCTTGAAATATTGCCCTTTTCACCTTGGACTGAAGAAACTAATCTACAAAAGCAGCAGCCACTTTATCTGGAGAAAATGCCACCACCACCCCCCAAAAAAGTACTAGGATAGTGGGGTATTTCTGTGATAGACATGGCCATATGTTTTGAGGAGGACTGTTGAAGGGTTTTGAAAATTTGGACTATAAAATCCAATAAGTGTTGAAAGCTCGGTAGGCTGTTCTGTAGGGGTTTGGAACATAAGAATTTTGAGGACGGTGCAGATGATGAAGAGATGACTTGTGAAGTTTCAAGGGGGATGTTTGAAGACTCTGTTGGGGCCATTTGTTATTTGAGATTAAGATTGATTGATTCTGGTTAGCGGGGGCTGAAGCAGCAGCTGCGATATTGGAACTATTATTTGCTGGGACACTTGATCCTGGTCAAGAGTAGCTAAGAAATTAGCAATGATTAAAGAGAGACTAGTGTAGCTGAGACGAACCTCAGAAAGTATTTCCTGTGAGTCCCCCATGTGACCAAGGTTGTACTTTGTGCTGGGAGCTGAACTCGGTAGTGTTAAGAGTCACCCAGGTGGTGTTGGTTTTGAAAGTGTGGAGCGTCATGGTGCTAAGAATCCAAACATAGTCGCTCCTCCAGGTGCAGCGAGCACTTCCTCCAGTGGGCCATCTTCCGAGCATCAAGGCTTAGATCTTACACATTGACACATTGTCAGGTATAGTCAAGCCTGAAAATGAAAACTGTAAAGTTGATAGAATAGTTTTGGAGATGTTTTTTGTGACCTGAAGTAGAATTTAGTGATAGGAAACTTGATAATTAATGCGGCAAATTTGTAGAGAGATAGCGTGGTGGCCCATGCTTGTTATCCTAGGAGGCTGAGATGCATTGCAAGTTCCAGGCGAACCTGCCTTGCATAAGAGCTTCAGGGAAGCTGAGGGGCTTAGCAAAAGCCTCCTGAAAACAGGAAAGCAAATATTCCCTCAGTTGACAGAGTGCGGAAAAATCCCCTGCATCAATACCTAGGAGGAAGCTTTGCAAGTCGAAGAGAAGAGATCTGGATTTCCATCTGCACAAAAGGCCAGAGAGTGAGTACCTCCTAGGAGCCCGGGGAGGACAGTCACCAGAAACTAAAGGCATCCATCAAGGAATAGTTGAAAATCTGGGTGAATGCATGGAATTTTAAAATTGCAAAAGCTTGCAGAGATTAAAAAAAAACATGGTAGAAACAGCAAGGTCATGTGGAGAGGAGTGAATGACAGCTTTCTCTCAGCATCTCAGGAGTGGGTGTTGTACAAAGACACTACAGGCTGCCTCAATGACAAACCATGGCTCATCTCCCACACGCCGAATTCGGGAGAACTATGACGTGTTATCTGCTAAGCATCCAGAGAGCTGTCTGCTGAGACTTATGATATATGGAAAGAATAAAGGCATTCCTAGAATCACCTACTGCTAAGTATTAACCTAAAAATAAATATTTAATACATCACTTCATTATTTCCTTTTGAATACCTTTTTCTGTCTTTAAAATTGTGTGTGTATGTATTTAAGAAAAGAAGTAAAAAATTTTAATAGAAAATTTTAAATAGAAAAGTGCTTGAAATATAATTGTGAGGTCTGTCAATCAAGCATTTAATCAGTCTTGGCAGAAACGTTGAGGAACAGACTTCTCACAGCAATGCACGGATATTGTTTTGTATTTATTACACAGTGAAAAGTTACACACTGCCTGAAGAAAAATATTAGACGTCTAAGTATATATGTGCATATGTTCAGATATGAAGCTTATTACATTTCTTAGTATGTCATACCATTTTAGTCATGTCTATGTATGTTTTATGCATATGATAATACATCACCTGAACCAAGAACTTTAACATCAGAAAATAAAAGGATTTCTTTACTGAAATTACATATTATAAACACGGATTTTTTTTTAATACATAACAGTGCCTTTTGTGAACATCCTTCCCAGAAGTCATTTGCATAGAAGAATTCAATTCTCTTTTCGGGTCACCTTTTGAGGGTTTTTACATTGTGCACTCTCAGTTGGGAGCCCTTTATATCTTCGAGATCTTTATTTGGAGAAGTTTTTGTCACAGTTGGTCTATTTTGTATCATGATTTCTAACCACACACACACACACACACACACACACACACACACACACATACAACAAAATAAGAATATATTGATACTTCCCAGAATGACAGAAGGCAAACTGTTTTACTCTGAGGTAGTTAAAATTAAATGCTTACGCAAATTTGAAAATAAGAATAAGCTAAAAAAAAAAAAAGAAAAAGAGAAATTTCATCATTCAGGCTTATGGTACTAGTACCCAGCCACCTAAGAGACTGAAACAGAGAAATCCAAAGCCCAGTGGAGGCACAGAGTCCAAGTACAGCCTTGACCAATGAGAGAAACCCTACTGCAAAATCAAACGTTAAAAGACTGGTGCTAGCACATGCTGGAAGCCTCCAGTAGCAAAAAACTATCCAGTTAATTGTAAGTCAGAGCTCACTGCTGGTTTAACAATGTAGCAACATCCTAGGATACTGAGGTTTCTATGCAGTTCTCTCTCTTCAGTGGCTGTTTGTCCTTTTAGGTTGCTGGTTACCTCTCTGCCCTTTGGGCATCCACTTGTTAAGAGGCATGATAACCATCAACGTGATCCATTATATAAACAAACTGAAAGAACAAAACCACATGATCATTTCATTAGACGCTGAGAAAGCATTTGACAAAATTCAACACCCCTTCATGATAAAAGTCCTGGAAAGAATAGGAATTCAAGGCCCATACCTGAACATAGTAAAAGCCATATACAGCAAACCAGTTGCTAACATTAAACTAAATGGAGAGAAACTTGAAGCAATCCTACTAAAATCAGGGACTAGACAAGGCTGCCCACTCTCTCCCTACTTATTCAATATAGTTCTTGAAGTTCTAGCCAGAGCAATCAGACAACAAAAGGAGGTCAAGGGGATACAGATCGGAAAAGAAAAAGTCAAAATATCACTATTTGCAGATGATATGATAGTATATTTAAGTGATCCCAAAAGTTCCACCAGAGAACTACTAAAGCTGATAAACAACTTCAGCAAAGTGGCTGGGTATAAAATTAACTCAAATAAATCAGTTGCCTTCCTCTATACAAAAGAGAAACAAGCAAGAAAGAAATTAGGGAAACGACACCCTTCATAATAGACCCAAATAATATAAAGTACCTCGGTGTGACTTTAACAAAGCAAGTAAAAGATCTGTACAATAAGAACTTCAAGACACTGAAGAAGGAAATTGAAGAAGACCTCAGAAGATGGAAAGATCTCCCATGCTCATGGATTGGCAGGATTAATATAGTAAAAATGGCCATTTTACCAAAAGCAATCTACAGATTCAATGCAATTCCCATCAAAATACCAATCCAATTCTTCAAAGAGTTAGACAGAACAATTTGCAAATTCATCTGGAATAACAAATAACCCAGGATAGCTAAAGCTATCCTCAACAATAAAAGGACTTCAGGGGGAATCACTATCCCTGAACTCAAGCAGTATTACAGAGCAATAGTGATAAAAACTGCATGGTATTGGTACAGAGACAGACAGATAGACCAATGGAACAGAATTGAAGACCCAGAAATGAACCCACACACCTATGGTCACTTGATTTTTGACAAAGGAGCCAAAACCATCAAATGGAAAAAAGATAGCATTTTCAGCAAATGGTGCTGGTTCAACTGGAGGTCAACATGTAGAAGAATGCAGATCGATCCATGATTATCACCCTGTACAAAGCTTAAGTCCAAGTGGATCAAGGACCTCCACATCAAACCAGACACACTCAAACTAATAGAAGAAAAACTAGGGAAGCATCTGGAACACATGGGCACTGGAAAAAATTTCCTAAACAAAACACCAATGGCTTACGCTCTAAGATCAAGAATCGACAAATGGGATCTCATAAAACTGCAAAGCTTCTGTAAGGCAAAGGACACTGTTGTTAGGACAAAACGGCAACCAACAGATTGGGAAAAGATCTTTACCAATCCTACAACAGATAGAGGCCTTATATCCAAAATATACAAAGAACTCAAGAAGTTAGCCCGCAGGGAAACTAATAACCCTATTAAAAAATGGGGTTCAGAGCTAAACAAAGAATTCACAGCTGAGGAATGCCGAATGGCTGAGAAACACCTAAAGAAATGTTCAACATCTTTAGTCATAAGGGAAATGCAAATCAAAACAACCCTGAGATTTCACCTCACACCAGTGAGAATGGCTAAGATCAAAAACTCAGGGGACAGCAGATGCTGGCGAGGATGTGGAGAAAGAGGAACACTCCTCCATTGTTGGTGGGATTGCATACTGGTACAACCATTCTGGAAATCAGTCTGGAGGATCCTCAGAAAATTGGACATTGAACTGCCTGAGGATCCAGCTATACCTCTCTTGGGCATATACCCAAAAGATACCCCAACATATAAAAAAGACAAGTGCTCCACTATGTTCATTGCAGCCTTATTTATAATAGCCAGAAGCTGGAAAGAACCCAGATGCCCTTCAACAGAGGAATGGATACAGAAAATGTGGTACATCTACACAATGGAATATTACTCAGCTATCAAAAACAACGAGTTTATGAAATTCATAGGCAAATGGTTGGAACTGGAAAATATCATCCTGAGTGAGCTAACCCAATCACAGAAAGACATACATGGTATGCACTCATTGATAAGTGGCTATTAGCCCAAATGCTTGAATTACCCTAGATGCCTAGAACAAACGAAACTCAAGACGGATGATCAAAATGTGAATGCTTCACTCCTTCTTTAAATGAGGAAAAAGAATACCCTTGGCAGGGAAGGGAGAGGCAAAGATTAAAACAGAGACTGAAGGAACACCCATTCAGAGCCTGCCCCACAGGTGGCCCATACATATACAGCCACCCAATTGGACAAGATGGATGAAGCAAAGAAGTGCAGACCGACAGGAGCCGGATGTAGATCGCTCCTGAGAGACACAGCCAGAATACAGCAAATACAGAGGCGAATGCCAGCAGCAAACCACTGAACTGAGAATAGGTCCCCTATTGAAGGAATCAGAGAAAGAACTGGAAGAGCTTGAAGGGGCTCGAGACCCCAAAAGTACAACAATGCCAAGCAACCAGAGCTTCCAGGGACTAAGCCACTACCTAAAGACTATACATGGACTGACCCTGGACTCTGACCTCATAGGTTGCAATGAATATCCTAGTAAGAGCACCAGTGGAAGGGGAAGCCCTGGGTCCTGCTAAGACTGAACCCCCAGTGAACTAGACTGGTGGGGGGAGGGCGGCAATGGGGGGAGGGTTGGGAGGGGAACACCCATAAGGAAGGGGAGGGGGGAGGGGGATGTTTGCCCGGAAACCGGGAAAGGGAATAACACTCGAAATGTATATAAGAAATACTCAAGTTAATAAAAAAAAAAAGAGGCAAGATGAAACAGACAAGTACTTTCTACCATCAAGCACTGTGTCACAATCAAACCCACTTACCTTTCATGATTAAAAATAAACATAGAAGCACAATTATAATAATTACATTCCAGTAACTGTTTTAGAGAAAATTTCATTAGTATAAAAATCATTGCTCAAATGTAGCAAGTTAAAATGTTTCCAATCCTAAGAGGAATTTTTTTTCCCTGATGCAAAATAGAAAAATTTGATAGAAAAGGCAAGATTGGAAATCAGAAAATCATAAAGCATCAGGAAGAAACCATATAATGATTGTACCATTTACCAGATTCTTTTAAAATGCTGATAGATAGGAAAATATATTTTGTAGTAATAACTTGTATTAAGGAATTTGTGCTTAGAACTTACGGCTATATCACTAATGGAGTACACACAGGTGTGGTTGTTTTTCCAACTCCATTTCAACAATAATGGAGGAATTTCACAGAAAACTGGACAAGAAAGCAACCCCTGAGATGAATGATTTTCCTGCTTACAAACAGGACCACAGTGCGATCAGAACACCGTCTGTGATGTACGATCTGCCTCAAGAAGGACGTTGTAATTCCAAGGGCAGAACAGGTCGGAAACTTCTAGAAATTTGCTAAGCACAAATCCTTCCTAGTGGTGAAAATTTATCAAAAGGTTCTACGTAGTACACTCTTTGTGGAATCAAAGGCCCACGTTCACTTGTCCTCCTGCCGCCTGTGCTTTTCTGCCAAGACCAGGAAACATCACCAAGTCCAGTGCCAGGCTATGGAGGGTCTCGAACCTCCCGCCTTTCTCCTAAAAGTCTGATTCCTTTAGCACTTCATACCCTTGGTGCAGGATGAGTTAATTCTGTATCTTGACTGGAGATATGTCTCTGGACCTGGGCAGTTACAGAATCCACTCCTTCCTCCATCGAATGGCTTTGGTACCCCCGTCAAAGCCCATTTCTCCTTTGAGATGAGTCAGTCTGCGTCTGACTACCAGAGCTCCAACTGACTACTGCAACTTTGTACTAAGTTTTCAAAAGCAGGAATTTGAGACTTTCCATTTTATACTTCCCTTCAAGATTATTCTCTCTAGTCGAGCTCCCTTGACACACAACCATTTTTTTTTTAACTAATTTCTTTACATTCCAGTTGTTGCCTCCTCTTAGTCACCCCCTCCCACAGTTCCTCATCCCATTCTTCCTCCCCTGCCTTCTGGTTTTAAAATGGCTGCCTGCTTTTAATATTAATTTTCTTTATTTCCTTTTTAAGGGGCTTTCCTATATCCCATGTGAAGAGTAGTTTTAACTGTCAATTTGTAACAACCTGAGTCCACCTGGGCAGAGTCTCGGTGAGGGATGTATTAGATCAGGTTGGCCACGGGCCTGTCTGTGAGGGACTTTTCTTAATTGTGCTTATTCAAGAGGGAAGACCCACCCAGGATGTGGACAGCACCATTTTATTGGTTGAATACTGAGTTGAGTACATGGAGGAAAGTGTCTTGAACACTAAGCAAGCCCACAGGCCTTTCTTTCTACTCTTGACTGGGTGTGGTATGAGTAGCTGTTTCAAGTTTTTGCTGCCTCAACTCCCTCTTCCACTTTACCTTGGACAGTAATTTGGAACTGTAAGACAAACTAAGTTCTCTCTCCTCCAGGCTGCTTTCTGTCAGAGATATTTTATCTCAGCGACAGAAATTAAAGTAAAACCCACAGTCCGGCTTTGAATATCTGTGTGTCAGGATAGCCTTGAACTCCTGGTCCTCCCTCCTCAACCTTCCAAGTGTGAGTGCAGAAATTTTATGTGCGCGCTGCCATGCCCTAGTCCTGGGCTGCCTGGAACCGCATGGAAAGCCTCCTGAATGCTAGGAAAGGACTCTGCCTAGCAGCATCCCACGTCCTTCACATTCAAGACTAATGGAGAGCCGTGCCTGCCAGCCCAGCTATCTGAGATGAGACAGGAGAATTCCATGTTCCGAGCAAGATCTTATCTATAAATAAATAAACAAACAAACCAAAGGAAAAAATAGTCATGTAGCCGGATGACTTTCTTCATTTTGCAGCGGTCTGGTTCTTTTATTATGAGAGCACTTCAGAGCGAGGGCGGTAACAATAAATATTTCAGCAGCTGAGCGCGTAAATCTGAAGACAAGTAAACATACCCTGAATCATGTAAAGGACTCATTTAGAATCATAATTATGAATAATTTAAAATTGCTCTCAACTTCTTCTATAAGCAACATAAATCACTATTTATGTAACAAAAATTACAAAAAATTGACAGATTTGTGGTTTCTCTAGAACATAAATATTTCCTTTTATGCTTGTTTGGAAGTATTTTCCCAGTGGGATGATATCGTCGGCGCAAATAAATACACATTAGTCATTTCTATAATGATATCTAGACGAAAACAATCTAGAAATCCATGGATACAAGGATGACAAAATGTCTACACAAAAGACCCTTGACGAAGCCACCCAGGGATTCTTCATTCCTTCTGTGCATTTACACGCTCCATGGGAAACAGCAGAGCAAAGCCATCAACAGCACCCAATGCCGTTTCAGTTTCCAGCAGCTATGCCAAGAACTTAGGGCCTCGGTGATGACTACAGCATATTGATTGAGACACTCTCTTGAAGCACAGTTACCAAGCCCAACTACCTTTCGGTCAATAACAAGCTTTGTAATAAACTATTGGTAACGGCTTGTCACCAAGTACACAGCAGCAAGGAGATGAACCCTCTCCTTTCACTGAAGCTTCAACGAGAGCCAGTAAGCAAAGCCCTTTTAAAAACATTTTATGTTGCTTTGAAAGTGGAAAGTATACCCCTTAGAAAATATTCCCTTGTAAATGTATTTGCTATTGACTAATTTAGAAAGATGACTAAATGTTGTAAGTAAAATAATACAGGAATTCAGTACATGTAGTCACCTCGACTTCGTGAAAAGATTTAATTATTCTAAAGAAAATAAAACTATTGTAATATCTGGGATGAGTGTGTGTGTGTGTGTGTGTGTGTGTGTGTGTGTGTGTAATATGTGTGTGAGAGAATGTGTAAAGTATGTGCCTCTGTCACACGTGCATCTTGGAAGGTGTGGTAGGCTCTAAACGAACTGCCAAGAAGGTAGGTGGACATAATTTCCTGCCTCCCTTCACGTTCTTATCTCAGCCACTCCAAGAATGAATCAGACAAACAGGGACGTATCAAACAGGAAGTGCTTCATTAAGAACTCAGGAAGAAAACACTTAGAACATACTATCATGCAGGATTTTTAAAAGCAGGTCTGTGAGCAGCAGCAGCAGCAGCAGCAGCAGCAGCAGCAGCAGCAGCAGCAGCAGCAGCCTGATTGAAAATCATTCCAGATCCAAGAAGTGGTACCAAGCTTGCAGGCCTCAGGAGCACCAGGTCTCTGGAGCAGTAGGTCTGCATGTCTGGAGGTTGGAAACGACATTAGGAATGAATTCCCATGCCCAGACAGTGTGTAGTCTCAGGCAGGAGTTGAAGCAGAAACTAGTCTCCCCCCTCCTAATCGCAGGTTGTGTCCTGGAGGCTGGCTTAAGTTAGTTCCCTGCCCAAGACAAACATCTCCAGAGACACCCTGCTTCTCTTCCTCTACCAGCTGTCATGGTTTCCTGTGCACTCGTAGGGTGTCAGCTCAGTCCAACTGAGCCTAGCTGAGGAGGGAAACTGTGGACATGCAAAGAGGTGGAAATATAGGACAAACCAGGGAAGAGGGGTCATCTGTGGCAGGGGAGGGAGAGAAACTCCAACCCACCAAAAGTTCACAGTTAGATCAGTAGACCTCTACAGATGACTCAGTAGGCCAGGCCTTTTTTGTTTGTTTGTTTGTTTTTAGTTGATGTTATTACACAGCAGCGTACTCTCAGGACTCAAGTCTGGAGGCTGTCAAACGCTCCAGCAACAGGGCAGAGGCATGGAAGATACCTACCCAGAACTTTCTCCTAGCTGCTGGGTGGGCTGGAAGACGGCCACTCTCAACTGTCAGTCATTCTCCTAGAATCATACTTTGTGCAAGACCTGTGCCATTCCTGTCCACAGGGCCACAACATGATGATTTTCCCTCACCTCAACTCTGGACCATGATCTCAGCTCTTGGTCCTGCCACATGGCTGACAGACTGCTTTCCCTTGAACTCAACCTGCTTCCTTCCTTTTCCAGAGTGTTGGCCTCCAGGGCATTCAACAGTAGACCATTTGCATGTTAATACCTGTCATCTCCTGCCCAATTCCTAGGGAATAGAACGTACAAGCAAATTGTCACCTGTGACAGCTCCAACACTGTGGAAGATTCTCGTGAACAAAGAGAAGAGAATCACTGCCTCATGGTGATAATCGTCAGTCCACAGATGACACATGATAGATCATCTCTAAGGCAGATGACACATGATCGATCATCTTTAAGGAAGGAGAGCATGCCAAGTTCTTTGTCTTGTTCTAGACCTGTATTGCTCTTCGTTCTGATTCAAGCAAGACAACATCCCGAAAGTTGAAACTAGCTATTTATAATGGCTTGTTATTCTAAGAGTTGTAACACCACCTAGACCTGTCCTTCAATCTTCATGCGTTTACTCAGTTCTTGGTGAGAGGTTCCTCACTGACCACCACAAAGGTAATGAGGCACATCTACTCTGACGAATACAACATCATTTACTTTTAAATCCTTGAAATAAGGAATGTCTATGATCAACTGTTTTGTCTATAAAGCAAGAGGCTTATCTGAGCACAGTGGTGCACACCTTTGATCCCAGCTGTAAGGAGGCAGAGGCAGGCAGATCTCTATGAGATATAGACCAGCTTGCTTTACAAAGCAAACTCCAGGTCAGCCAAGGAGATATATATAGTTCAGTCACTACTCAGATATGACTGGTTGTCCTTACCTGACCTACAATTATACACACACACACACACACACACACACACACATATTTTCAAGTCAACATCATTGCTCTAAGAGACTTGGTGTCTCCAAAATCTCCTGCACCATATGACCCACAATAAACAGCTTTCTTGACCTTGTCTGCATCAATCTTGACTTAACTTTCAGGGAGAGGAAATCTAATATGCTCCTGTTAGCACCACTGTGGAAGGGGTGGGGAACTGGGCATTGCAGCCCAGTCCAATCACATGGTGGAAAGGAACAGGAGTGGGAGGTGATAGAAAAGCACACTGGGCTGGGTCCAATGCCATATCCCACTTTCATAGACTCTCATTAAACTTACATTTTTATACAATTATTTTCTCAACTTGACATGTATATGATGCCCTGTGATCATATTCACCCCTATTGCCTCTTTTATTTCCCATCAACTCCTGTTTACTCCCCTCTTCTCAACTTGTCCTTTCCTACTTTCCTCTCTCTCTCTCTCTCTCTCTCTCTCTCTCTCTCTCTCTCTCTCTCTCTCTGTGTGTGTGTGTGTGTTTGTATTGTGTGCATGTGTGTGTATGTGCATGTTTGTATTTGTGTGCATGTGTGTGTGTGTGTATTCAAGTCTTGTGCACATAGCCATAACTAGTATATGCTCGTGGGTACAATATCCAGAAGATAGGCGTTAACAGTACTATTCGTTCTCCTGTGACTCTGTCAGACCCTCTTCTGCAAAGTTCCCTGGGGGAAGTCCCTCTGTGAGGAAAGAATTTAACCTGTAGAGAGATTTAAAAGAATGAGAGGAGCTGAAAGCCTTCTCCTGGAAGGGATTTGTCCCCTTCAAATGAGAAATGATCCCCTCAACAAGAATGGAAGAGAGTGAGTGAGGTGGAAAGATGGGCCACAGCTATGCTCAGACCATTGGGCATCATTGTCATCTTCAGCATCACCCAACAGTAGGGGAGGGAGGGGCAACTGAATGGACTCCACTATGAGCTTACTCGCTGCCTTGGATTCCGGAAGTCAGGAATTTAGGTTTTAGTAATAGGAAATTCTAAAGCTGGAATAGAATAAATTGAAAATGCTCATAATCAAATAGGCCTTTACTATGCGTGTAGTAAATAAAAATTGGATCATAAAGAAGAATTACTAAGGCACATTTTATTCAAAGTGTAATCATATCAAAACACATTATATGCTAATTTAATTTTTTAAAATAATTACTTTTTAAAATTGGTTCTTGGTATGAAGTTTACTTTGTCAAGTGCTTGTTCTGCTTAATGATGGAACCCAGCTTTACAAGACATCATGGAGCCTTGTCCTGGTGCCTCTTATCATAATGTGACAGTAGGTGGAGGTGCTGTTTGACCTTTATAACCACAGACAGAGACACAATGGAATCTAGTGCCTGGAGGTCAAGGATGCTGCCAGACACAATACACACCAAAGTAGATGTCCATTCAAAATGCCAACAGTGTCCTGGTGGGTCGTCAGCTGTTTCTTAGGCCCTCCATTTGTGTGACTGAAGGGTTAGGAGGAGATTTCCAGTTACAGTGGGTTGCCAAATATCCAGATCTCAAAAACCCCTGCCCACACCACAGGCACATACTGGTAAGAATCCCACCTCAGGATTCGGCAGGTGGAAGCAGTGGACCCCTAGGTTCCGCAGTGGGTATTTGCAGATCAGTGCCTGAATTTGTAGGAGGTCCTATGTGACCTTCAAGATGTCCCCAGAAGAAAGCTTGCATTGGCCAGTGCTAACTGTGAAATCCTGTTCCCTTCAGCTGCTACTCAAGTCTCCTTTTCCTTAACTGTCTACCTTCCCAACCAGGCCATCAAGTGAGGCCTGAAGAGTAATTTTCTTCAACAACGATGTCTGCTAATAAGTCTGGAAGAACAAGAATGCCATGCTTGGTCAATCTTTGCCTTTTCTTAGTGGCAAATAAGGGTAGATGCTTCCATTGTGGGCTGAGCTTGTTATGATTCTAAGACTGAAATTTGGTAAATAAAATTCACTTTCCCATATACCGCTTACAAGTGGAAGACAGTGATGTCTCTATGTATGTTAGGCTGTTTCCTCATTTGAGATAACTTTTAAAGAGCTTTAAGTATGCGATTATTGAAACTTATTATCAGAATTTATTTCCAGTATGAATAAGCTATTCAATGTTTATTATCATTTTTGCATTTTTGTGAATTGCAATTTTTGACCAGTTTGTTTGAGGCAGGACCTCATGACATAGACTTTACTGACTTGGAACTTGCTACAAAGTCCAGGTTGGCATTAATAAACTCATAGTCCTCCTGCCTCTGCTTGAATGCAGCACACACAGGAGAACACATCCGGTTTGTGTCCCACGTGCGACCTCGCCAGCAAGAAAACACGTGGGGACATACGAATCCTTGCGGCAGCCAAACTTTTATTAAAATCTTAAGGAGAGCGCCCCGTGTGCCTGCATGGCGCAGCTTATATACACCCTAGCGCGGCGCATCCACACCTGATTGGTCGCTCACCCATGATCTCATAAGGCACGCCCCGGAGTGGGCAAAGACCTGGCACGAAGGCACTCTTGCACATGCACACACAGTTAACTTCCTGAAAGGAAGTCAGCTGGCGCGGCGGAGGCCAGCGCCATCTTGTAATGATGGAAGCTATCCTGGCCTTCCACATGGGGCGCAGTGGAAGCCAGCGCCATCTTGTGGTGGCAGCGGCCCTCTACATCTCCCCCTATTTATTTATTTTTTATCACAAATCATTTATTTTATAACAAATCATGATCACCCTATTGCATGCAATGAGGAAACCTCAGCGATGTGGAAGGGCTGAACAAAGGATCATTGAGTCTCTCTCATCCCAGTGCAATGGATCCACAGATCCATGGGGTGCAAGAGCAGAGAACTCAGATACCGAGAGAGAGTCTCTCTCATCCCAGTGCAATGGATCCACAGATCCATGGGGTGCAAGAGCAGAGAACTCAGATACCGACTAATTCCTGAGCATAGATAACCAAATTCCAGGGGAGGCCCCTTGTACAATGGCCACAAGTGCTTGAGTGATAATGGCCTTGTCACGTTTCTGTTGAGATCTGAGTTTGCAAACCAACCATAGTATGAACACTAATCCACAGCATAGGGCTGCACCAAACAGAGCCACTCCCGATAAGTAGCGGGCACTTCATCTGGTTCACCTCAGCTGTTACCACCAAGGGCCGTAGTCAAGCCGCTCCTATAATAGAATTTAGAATTTCCCATTGTTAGCAACTACTCCAGAAAGTTCACCCACTGTGCTTGTCTAACAATAGATTGGGGGAGGATAACTCCAGACACTGCAGACACAATGTCTGCAGCAGTAATGGCTGCTACAATAGCAGCGAAAGTGTCAAGGTCTTTTCCAGGACAGTTCAGGATCAGTCATTTTTCTCTGGAACAACCAGCAGACAATGGAACCATTTCTGAGATCTGTACAACAAGGGCAGAGTTCCCCAGTCCACAGCAGCTTTACACAGGTGGCATTCCTGTGAAGCTACAGTCTGTAAAAAGACCAGTTAAGGCAGCAAGAGTCACCAGGGAATGAAGGGGGCAGCAACGGCTGGAGTCCAGTCTTCTCCAGAAAGCAGCAGTGCACAGAGGGTCAGAGAGCGGGCCATAGTGGGACGGGACACACGCAGCGGTAACACTGACTGCAGCAACGGCAAAATCTCTGATGACAAAGGATGAAGGGGAATCTTCTATCTTCCTCTCAGGGAAGAGGAATGACTCCAGGGACCCGAACCACGAGAGCTGAATCTTCATGTAACCAGGATCAGCAAGTCTCAGCAACCACTCAGGCAGCTGGCACACTTTTGTAGCATCCTGTAGAAAAAACACAAACATTCCCTCTTCCCCATGTAAAATATCTGGACAGGATCATGTCAATATGTGGATCTTTCTATTTCACCTAGGCAGAAGTATGCCTAGTTGTAGGGTGCCATAAACTTTGGCATCCAAATTTTAAAATTGAAATAAAAGGAGCATTATTTAGCATACAGGGACAACTCCCCCTTTTTATTTATTAAGATATAGCAAAGATATTATTTATTAAGGTAAATCCTCGAGGATTAAATTGAGGACACTCAGCACTTGTATTTATAAATTGACTTGTATACCAAATTATTGTCTCCAGCATTATTGTTTTGGATATATAAAGAATGAGATTTTTTGACTAATTGTTCCTATGTAAGGCCTACAATCTGTCTGGTATCATTGTCCTCCCTTGTTAAGGAGCCCAGGCAATCCAGTTTGAGTTCTTAAATGTCCTATAAAGGAACAGTACTTAGTGCTCTTAACCACTAAGCCATTTCTCTAGCACCTCACAAACTTTATTTACCTAAACATAAGCATTAATTAGAAATGTCAAATCTTGTAAATACTGTCCAGATTTAGTCGTACTAGAAATCCCTGAACTGGCAGGGTGAGGCTGGGAACAGAAAGCAGGCAAATGGAGTCTTCCTCTTTTCATATCAACTCCATTACCATTTTCAAAGAACTGGGTCTATGGTTTTGTTTAGTTGTCTGAGCCAGAGCACTGAAAGGACAGTGAGTTGTCAGACAATTTACACTGAAATCACTCACTGATTTTAAGTAGAAAACCTGTCTCTAATAAAGCATTAAGTAATTGAAATCAATTGTAAACCACAAGCCACACATTGGCTATCAGTATATGAATTGAAGGCTTGATTTAAAAGCAGTGGCTAAACTACGGAATTTAATAGTCTGTGTTGAAGCAGGGGAAACTCAAGAGAATAAACAAGTGATCCAATCATATATGTAGCCTTTTCATTAGATGAACCACCTATAAATACACTAAGCGCATTTCCTATGGGTTGTATGCACAAATATACAGGAAGTACAAAAGCATGTAAAGAGTAAAATTATCAATTTTGTCTGAAAAAATTGTATATGTAATAGGCCAAATATCAGTATTTTGTAATAACCAATTAACTGTTGTTTGGAATAAGATATGTTTTACCAGGTTTCTTTTCAAAATACTTCCATGACTCCAGTCCACAACTCTGTACTAACACAGCTGAAGCTTTATCTCCAATGTGCATAACAAAGACCTAAGTCCTCTGGTAGGGTGAGGTACTTAGCCAATTAACATATCCTTAGAAGCTTAAAATTAGCTTCAAATATTCTTTTCTGGAGTAGTGTAACAGCTACTCCCCAAATATTAAAGCTCATTTTGAGAGCAAAGGTTTGTAGTAAAAATTTCCATATACACTGAAAGATTTAAGTTCTAACCTTTTACATTGAAGAAGCAACAAAATTACCTAATACAAGGCTGTTAGCAATCCTCTGAATCTATCTTGAAATGGCAGTTGGAATAAGTAAACTGGCTGTAATGTTCTCACGAGTTCCAAAACCTCATCAATCCTTTGTAAATCTTGTAACAGTCTCTACCTGTTTGATTTTTCCTTAATTAAAAATAAGTTTGAGTTAGTCAATGTAACACTGGCAATCCTTAATCACAATCTTTAAGTTCTCTTTGTAACACCAGAGCACAGCCACAACATTGGAAGGTCACCTGAGTTCTGAGTATGTGACTAGGCAGCTGTTCTAGGGGCAGTGGAATTAGCATCAAAATACAGTAACTTCTGGGCAAACCACAACTAGGAAAGCAAAACTCGATCTCCAACAAACTAGTACAAAGTTTGACTGCCAATTCTTATATATGAACGCACAATGGTGTGGTCTCCAATACCTCAACAAAGAGACATTGTCCTAAATTCTTTTAGAAGCCTGGTTTCTAGGATAAGAATTCCATAAAAATATTATCTCAATTTAGACCTGTTTCCCTAGGTTGGCCCATGTCCCATGTTATCTAGAATGACTTCATCCAAATTACCAGCTTTATGTCAACTTTCTGTTACCAATATTATACCCTTTTAACCATATCCAATAACTAAAAAGCCAACAATCTATGACCAAGGCAAGTAGAGCATATTTACACATTTAAAACCAATCAGAAACAATTTGACTTGGCTACACATATCTTTAATATTTAGACCAAACACCATTTTTACCTTTTTTGCTATGATTTTAAGAGAAGCACCTTGTCACCTGTTGAGTCAAATAATAAGTCAGGGATTTCTCTAAGAGAAACAGCTCTCAACTCTTGTACCAAAGAAGCTGAGAAGGTGCTGGCACCTTTAAGATCAGCTCGTGCAGATGCTTAGCTTCTGGGCAGCTTCTCCAGCTGACCTATGTTCCTAGCTACAGGTGCAGGGCTCTAAAGGCCTGATTGAAACTTTTTTATTCATTTGTTCCCTTTTTGAAACGAGTTAAAACCAAATCAAGGTGCAAACGACCAGCAGATAAAGCTTTTACCATTTTTTCTTTCGAACATGAAACATAAAACATTTAAACAACGAGAAACAAGAACCACAGACATACACTGACAGACATGGGGACATCCTGGTGCACCAGGGACAGACAATAGACAAAGAGGGAAAAAACCAGATGGTGTTCACGGTGACTATCCACTCGAGTGGAGTCGATATGGACGATGGATTGTCTCAATTCCTGGACTAGTCCATCAACGTGTTGAAACCAAATTCCTGTAAGATACTGAGATATATTATCTGAGCAGCACGACTGACATTCGCCAATGGTATGGAAGTGAAACACAGTCCTGAGTATTTCCACTCACAACCCAATTACATTAACTCCATCAAGCTGTGCATGGGCATTGAGATGTCCTTTTGTTTGATTCTCCTGAATAAATTTTCAGGCGGTCTGCCTCTATCAAGCCTAGTCAGTATGACACTGCAAATCTTATAGAGCCTGATCACACCTTTTACCAGCACAAAGACAAAATTTTTCTCCCAAAATACTGTGTTCCTTTTATCTCCTTTTCTTTTCGTTTTTTCTTTAGAGACCTTTTCTCCCTCCGACATACTTTCTTGTTGCTCTGTAAGGACCCTCTGACCTGTCCTAGCGGCTGTAACGGCTTCCCACACAAAGAAAAAAATAAACAAAATTACCAGTCTTGTCCACGAAGGATCCATAACTTTCGGTTTCTTCACAGTTTTTGCAGGGGTCCTTCCCTCAGTAGCCGAGGTGGCCACTGTCCCTGGGGCGTCCTTTCCCCGTACTATCACCTCTGACGGTGGTAAGACCACAGAAGGGCCTGGTGCTTGAGATCGATCAGTATCATTTTTTCATTGCAACCTTTCACTACGCTCTATTTCTGACATGCTTTCCTATCATGTCTCTCGGAGTTTACCTCAATTCCTGCCGCTTCTAGATCCCTTCCGTGAAACGGAGGCCCTCCTTGGTGCCTGGCAATGGTGTGGCTTTTGTTCCGGGTTTCGGCACCAAATATCCCACGCGTGACCTCGCCAGCAAGAAAACACATGGGGACATACGAATCCTTGCGGCAGCCAAACTTTTATTAAAATCTTAAGGAGAGCGCCCCGCGCGCCCGCATAGTGCGGCTTATATACACCCTAGCACGGTGCATCCACACCTGATTGGTCGCTCACCCATGATCTCATAAGGCACGCCCCGGAGTGGGCAAAGACCTGGCACGAAGGCACTCTTGCACATGCGCACACAGTTTACTTCCTGAAAGGAAGTCGGCTGGCGCGGCGGAGGCCAGCGCCATCTTGTAATGGTGGAAGCTATCCTGGCCTTCCACGTGGGGCGCAGTGGAAGCCAGCGCCATCTTGTGGTGGCAGCGGCCCTCTACAGGTTTGTTGTAGTTTATTAACTGCAAAGACTTCTTTGTATATCCAGAAGATACATGAATGTAATCTACAAATGTTTTACTTTGATAATTTTAAGATTATCTTACAGTGAGCTCATAGCAGGCAGGATTTTCTAGAAGAAAAAGAAACAGATCAGTTCAGCATCTGTAGATAGTAGTTCTAATTTGATTATTAAAGATCTGTCTTTAACAGAGGTAAAACTAGCCACTCAGCATGAGGTTATAGCTGTAAGATCAAAACTGACAAATGAGAAAAAAATAGAATTAAAAAAAATAACAGGTTTGTGTAAAAGCTCTGAATACAGAGAGCAGAGTCTATGGAGCATGGTAACTGTAAAGCATGTGGTGAACCTAGATTTTTAACTCTAAGTTGTTTAAAATGTGTGTTTCGTTCACCTGTTCCCTTCCCTCCATTAGGCCAAGCAGTGCTTTTGATTACTCTAAGTGTAATAATCCTACCACATGTTTTGTCTACTGAAGGGGAGAGCGGATGGGAAAACAGTAAGAACTTCAGGAAGGCAGCTCCGTCTACAAGCTGATTTGATCTGTTCTCTAATGCTGATCAACTGATTAGAATTTCAGTGGAGCAGCTGGAATGTTGCAGGGCTGGAGCCTAATTACAATTTATTTTGGGCTATTTTTAGTCCTCTAATAGTCATTTCTTGGCCACCTCTATGTCAGACGTAGCAATCTGTTAGTAACAAGTAACAGATTAAGGGGGTGGGAGAGAGAGGGAGAGAGAGAGAGAGAGAGAGAGAGAGAGAGAGAGAGAGAGAGAGAGAGAGAGAGAGAGAGGAAGAGGAGAGAAGCTGCTCCCATGTTGGAACATGGTATTTTGACTAATCTGGATCTGTGCTACTGGGCCACAGTTACTAACATCTGACTCCCTAATAAGTGGGCTCTTACCTGCCCCTCCCAAAGAACTGTACATGATAAAAGGTATTTATCAGATTGCCCTACACTACTGTGTCTGGGCAGTCCAGGAGTAGCTGTCTTCATACTGGACAAGCTCAGTGGCTCCCAAGCCCAGGAAGCTAGAAATCTCAGCGACCCCAAACTGATATCAATGGCCTGGAAGATTCCAAAGGAGTCATTGCTATTCAGTCTACATTGGAATGTCAAAGAAGCAGGAGTCTGATCTCAGGGAAGGGTAGTGGTGGCCATGGCAGCAGCAGCAGCAGCAGCAGCAACAACAACAACAACAACAACAAATGCACTAGCTCAGCAAAAAGTGAACACAGGCAGGCAGCCCCACCATTTTAGATTGGGACCATTAGTTAGTGCTGTCCCCTCTGAGGGAAAATGCTCTCTCTAGCAGGCTCAGTAGCATGTGTCATTGGTTTCAGGTTCTGACTAGTTGACAATCAAGACAAACTATCCCAGTGTTTTTCTGTATGGTAGGTAAGTTTCTGACATCCAGAGTGACCATTTCGTTCTTGCATAGCTCATGGCATGTAAGTACTACCTGGAATATTCTGGCCAGCCCACTCCCATTTCTACCTGTCTTAATTTGATTTTGTGGCTGTTCTTTGCTTGGTTGGGCAGCATGTCTAAGGGGGACATAAGGACAGATGAGAAAAGCATTACAGCTTTTCTCTGTGTTTGATCTGACCCAGAGGGTGTTTTGTTGGATTGGTTTGAAACGGCCCTTTCTCATTGGCTAATGAGTGTTACACAGTAGGCAAGTCATTCTTTATCACTGTCCTTTTTGGTATTTCATACATTTACAGGTTTTCCCAGTTTCCTTCCCACAAGAAAGCAAACAGATGAACATCCGCTGGATGTGCTAAGGGACACCTGTGAATTCTGAATCCTGGGCAGAGTCAGAAGCTCAAGTGTAAGGTCAACCTAGAACACATGGTAAGTATGCATGGACTTACTGTACTCCCCATCGATCTCTGTCTCTATCTCATACACACAGGTGCACACGTGCAGATGAGCCTATCAGTCAGTACAAAAAATAAATCATGCTGGAGAGATGGCTCAGTGGTTAAGAGCACTAACTGCTCTTCCAGAGGTCCTGAGTTCAATTCCAACCACATGATGGCTCACAGCCATCTGTAATGGGATCTGATGCCCTTTTCAGGTGTGGCTGAAGTACAGCTACAGTATACTCATATAAATAAAATAAATAAATCTTTAAAAACGAAAGGACTAGATAAAATATAAATCATAAACACAGAGCCCCCTAAAATTCTACCAGAGAACTACAGCTGACAAACACCTTCAGCAAAGTGGCTGGATATAAACATAACTCAAAGAAACCAGTTGCCTTCCTTTATACAAATGACAAATGGGCCAAGAAAAAAAATTAGGGAAACAACACCCTTTACAACAGCCACAAATAATATAAATATATATTACTGCAACTCTAACTGAACAAGTGAAAGATCTGTATGACAAGAACTTCAAGTCCCTGATGAAATTGAAGAAGACCTCAGAAGATGAAAAAAATCTCCTCTGCTTGTGGATAGTGAGGATTAGCATAGTAAAATGGCTATCTTACTAAAAGCAATCTACAGATTTAATGCATTCCCCATCAAAATTCCAACACGATGTATTATAGACCTTGAAGAACAATTCTCAACTTCTTACGGAAAAACCAAAAAGTACAGGATAGCCCAAACAATCTTGAACAATAAAAGAACTTCGGGAAGAATCACCATCCATCCTGACCTCAAGCTGTACTACAGGGCAACAGTGATAAAAACTGCATGGTGTCAGTACAAAGACAGGCAAATTGATCAATGGGATCTAATCAAAGACACAGAAATAATCCCACACCTATGGTCACATGATTTTTGATAAAGAAGCCAAAAGAATGCAATGGAAAAAAAAAAAAGAAAGCATCTTCAACAAGTGGTGCTGGTCTGACTGGACGTCTGCATGTGGAAGAATGAAAGTAGATGTATATTTATCAACCTGAACAAAACTCAAGTCCAAGAGGATAAAGACATAAAACCAGGTACGCTAATCTCACAGAAGAGAAAGTAGGAAATACTCTGGAACCCACTGGTATAGGAGACAATTTCCTAAACAGGAATGGCTCGGACTCTAAGATTAATACATGGGACCTCATGGAGATGCAAAACTTCTGTAAGGCAAAGGACACTGTCAATAGGACAAAACGGCAGCCTACAGACTGGGAAAGGATTCTGAAAGACAAATATCCCATGCTTCCCATCACAAGGCAGAATCTAGACTATGTCCCTACGTGAAATCAGAAGAGAGTTCACTCGGAAGAGGGAGGGAATGGGATGAGGAGATCAAGGGAGGGAAACAAAGGCAGGCATGACCTAAGCACATACGGGCATGTATAAAAATGGTGTAACGAAGCCCCTCATTCTGTGTGAGTAATATATGCTAATTGAAAATGTAAAAAATAAAACTTTCAGATTTCTTGTAAAAGTAAGTTCCAGTTGACCAAGACAATTAACATCTTGACAGAATTGAGTTCTCTTTAAAAAAGGTATTGCAGGCTCCTAGAGTGATGAGTACGTCCTCAGAATTTTTTTGTGTCCATTATTTGAGGAAAAAGTGAGTTGGCCAGCAGATGCCCTTACAAGTGCCATGTGATCTTCCCCTCCACAATGGTCCTAGCAGGCTAAGATGTTCTAATCTAAAGAGAGAATCATGTCATCTCTGTTTGACCATTATAATTAAGGTTGTGGATTCAGAGGAACTGAAATTTTCTGAGAAATCTCCGGCTAGAGAAGGGAAAGGCTGAAGCCTAGTATCCGCTAGGGAGGACACTCATCTCCCAAGGAAAGATTTAACACAGTTCTGACAACTTGTCAGACCAGACTGGAGTCCAGATGCTGCTGGGTCAGTGATGGACAGGACCATAGCTGCCCAACCATGCATACCTTTGCCTTCTATTTAAGCCCAATTTCATGTTAGGAGCCCATAGACATGCAAGGGCAATCATTGGAACACTTTAATTGTTCTTACTAGTGTGGCCATTTTGGATAGGTTCTTTTCTCTGCTTTTCACTATTATTTGATTCTTAATTGGCTTATCAAGACAGGTGACAGAGCCTCTGGTCTGTTAGAGCTCTCAAGCCACAGTTCTGACTCTGACAACTCTGGTAACCTGCCCAGTCTCTGGCTCTATATTGCTGCCTCTCAGGGTGTCTTCCATAAAACAGTGAGTAAAGGCATTTGCTGTGAGCAATCCAGGCTGAGGTAACAAAATCTCAAAGAAGAAACCAATGAAGGACTCAATTTGACAAGCCTAACTAACTGCTATTTGCTCAATAAATAAGGGGATATACAAGTTTCACTGGTATTTGCAGGTTAGTACAACCTAGAAGCCAGGCAAAAATACCAACTTATAGCAATATAATTGGATGAGAAGAGGTAGGAACTCTAATACACACACACACTCATACACACACACACTCATACACTCACACACACACATACATACTCACACACATGCACATGAGCCCATCAGTACAAACTCATGCATACACATACTCACACACATGCACACACATGCTCATACACACTAACACACACACACACACACACCTTTAAAAAGCTATTTGAGAAATAATTTAGCATTATTTTCATAAGTGAAGTATACATTTTTTGTTTAAGTGAAAATTACCCATATCTTCTAACCCTGAAGTCCCATGTTAGGCTTATATGTACAAAATATATAAGTGCACATGACAGAAGCTATGCTTAGAATGCTCACAGTAGCTTCATTTGTTACCCCAAAGTATTAGCAACCAGTCATGAACTCATGAAGGCTAGAATAAATAGAATAGAATAGAAGACTAGACTAGACTAGACTAGACTAGACTAGACTAGACTAGAACAAAACAAGCCAAGTTCATATGACAGAATACCACATAGCAATAAAATCAAATCTACTTGTGACAATATAGACACACTTTAATGCTATAGTATTACATTGTTAGGGTCCAAGAACCACTGAAGAAAGACTAGAGACTCAAATAATAAGCAGAGGGAAAGCGTCTTTAGCCTTCAGAAACTACCAGCATGCAGGGATCAACCATTCATCAAAATGACCAAGACTCAAGGGGCTCACAAGCTCCTTTTTATGCAAGGTTAGGGCAGTTTTCCAGAAGGGTTAGGTAACCTCTAATATAATTGTTAGGGACAAAGCACTGACATTAATACAGTACTGATGAATACAGTTGTCTGCTATCCTCGTCCCTTTATATTTAGTGAGACCTTGAAGAGTTTCAGAAACCAGCTCAGTTCAGGCCTTTTTGTGTCCTCCTGCCAGATGTCCCTAAGTCAGGGCCATCATTGACTAAAGGCCCATTGGTAGTGGCTCCTTCTCAGGATCCCAGCATGCTTCCCAGGAAATTGAACATTTTATTCCCTGGTTTTCTGGACCTCTTAATATAAGGAAAAGACACAAGGGAATTCTTGTAGCATATTTATGTGAATTTTTAAAACAGAAAAAATAAACCTTAGGGGTTTATGTGTGTGTGTGTGTGTGTGTGTGTGTGTGTGTGTGTGTGTGTGTGAGAGAGAGAGAGAGAGAGAGAGAGAGAGAGAGAGAGAGAAGTGTTAGAGTGGTCATCTCAAAATCTAGGAAGGAATTACCCTGGATGTGTGAAATCACAAGTAGATATGAGGCTAGTGGATTGCTGGTAAGACTCTTAGTCCCATTTCAACAATGGTAGACCATGTTGATTTATTATCTTTCTCTCTCTCTCTCTCTCTCTCTATATATATATATATATATATATATATGTATATATATATATATGTATATATAATATATATAATATGTATATATATTATAGATATGATATTCACTGATATCATATTTCACAGTTGTTTCTGAAAAAAAAATCCAGCAGATGACAGAATTTGCCTGCAAACCTTTCCTAAGACCTAGTCATCTGCCCTGTCCTCATTCCTCACATAGATGTAGATCTTCAGTGAACCATGGAAGAGGAAATAACATTTAAAAACAGTGGGGCACCATTCTTTGGGACATAAAAATGAAAGGCAGTTGGAAACAGCCCAAGCAACCACGGAACTTATCTCCTTGGCTCACCAGTTCTCCAGGAGAAACACAGGAGATGCCTGAGTGACATTCTACATGTCGTGGACCCAAATGTACCTATCACTCTGCTAGGCTGTGGTTTGCCTCTGAGGGATCATCCAAAGACCTGCCCCTCTTGGCGGTATTGCACATCTTGGCCATCTTTGTTCTGGTTAAACTTATCCATGGCTCTGACTAGACAAATCAAAGTAGCTGTTTGTTATGGTTTGTATATGCTTGGGCCAGGGAGAGGCACTATTTGAAGGTGTGGCCTTGTTGGAGTAGGTATGTCACTGTGGGCGTGGACTTTGAGAGCCTCATCCTAGTTGCCTGGAAGCCAGTCTTCCACTAGCAGGCTTCAGATGAAGATGCAGAACTCTCAGTTCTGCCTGCACCATGTCTACCTGGGTGCTGTCATGCTCCTGCCTTGATGATAATGAACTGAACCTCTGAACTTGTAAGCCAGCCCCAATTTAATGTCCTTATAAGAGTTGCCTTGGTCATGGTGTCTGTTCACAGCAGTAAAACCCTAACTAAGGCACTGTTTATTTCTGATATATATGAGTAAAATCTACAAGCTAAAAAATCTGGAGAGATGGCTCAGCTCTTAAGAGCACTGACTGAGTTCCTGAGTTCAAATCCCAGCAACCACATGGTGACTCACAACCATCTGTAATGATATCTGATGCCTTCTTCTGCTGTGTCTGAAGACAGCTACAGTGTACTCATAAATAAATAAATAAATAAATAAATAAATAAATAAAATCTTTTAAAAGAAATCTGGAATTCTTAACTACAAGCCACAAAAGCTGCTTCTCAGTTAAAATCCAGGGTGTTTCTAAAGGAATGCTGAGTATGTCTCAGGATTTTTGAGAAAATGGTGAACTGTCAGATTACCTTTCCTGTTGTTTAATAAAATACCTCAAGAAAAGCAACTTAACAGAAAAGGATTTATTTTGCCTCACAGCTCAAGGATACGTTCCATCTCAGTGGAAAATTCAAGGCGATAGGAGCTTAAATCAAATGATCACATTGAAACCACAGCCAGGAAGATCAGTGAATACGTTTGTCTGCCTTACTCGCTCCTTGGCACAACTCTGGACCCCAGCCCAACGAACGGTGTCACCCACGGTGGGCAAGTCATCGAATCTCAACTAACCTAATCACGATAACTGCTCACAGACCTGCCCCAGGTGGTTCTAGCCTCAGGTGGTTCTAGCTGGTGTAAAGTTCTAGATCATGTAAAGCTGACAATGAAGATTAGCCATCATCAGAATCTTATCCATCCTCAGTTTCCAAAGATAGTGCTGTCAACCTTGCAGTAGGACTGGTCTGGGAATGAGACACAGCTTTGAGACAGAAATTCGACTTTCAGTTGTGGCCCATCTAGGAGCTGGGACTTCTGCTGCCTGCCAGTGGGGTCCATAAAACACTCAGCCCCCACCATGAACTCACAGCAGCTTACTAATTCACTGAACCTAGTTCTACCACCTACAAGCTCAGGGTATGTTTTCTAATCAGGAAGGTAAACAACAGGAGATCTCCAAAACTGACCAAAGTCACTGGGCCCTTTCCTGCCAGAGTAAACAATAAAAGCTTAGAGTCCCCTTCTGATAGGAGGGGAGCTGAGCCCCAAAGATTTGAGAACAGATCAGCTCCGAAGAAGAAGGGGAAGGAGGAGGAGGAGGAGGAGCAGGAGGAGGAGGAGGAGCAGGAGGAGGAGGAGGAGGAGGAGAGGGGGAGGAGGAGGAGGAAACTAGCTGAGCTGCCTGGGAGAGGCTTCGAACCCAGTCACTGGAAAGGAACCCTTTCCAACCTGTTGAGCTTCGTGCAGGCTGTATGATGAGCTTCGGTTCCTACCTTTTGTGAGCTGTCACCCATGCTGTGGTGACCTCTGGTGAAGCAGTTGTCTTTGAGTTGTTTCTGCTCCTGTATGTAAGCCCTCACCTTTTCTCCTCAAATAACTTCAAAAAAAATTCATTGGTTCTCCAGGTTGGATTTCGATGGTATCTGTCCGTTGGTCGGTTCATGGTATCCCTGTGAAAAGACATGTGTGTTGCACAACTGGGCAACCAAAACCATGAAAGATTCCTGCTGCAGGTGACCTGCCCAGGCTGTTCTACTCCTGAAACTTTCCTTCAAGCCACTTACACAATAATAGAAGTTTATTGCTGCCAATTTTTGAGTGCATGACTGACGATATTTTTAACCTTCCAGAACAGACATAGAGTTTCACCATCTGTTTGCTCTTTTGTTCCTGGTGGACAAGAAATCTCACCAACGTCTCGTGCTTACGATGTATTATCATTATTTCATGGGTATATTGTAACAGATTTCCATAGTGTGCAGAAGGGATTTGGTAATCTGAGGGTCTAGTCCAACCATTTTGGGGGGAAGTGGTAAAAAAACATCCCCAAGTGTGCAGGTGAGAGCTAGTTGAAAGAATGGCCAGAGCTGGTCATATCTCAGCCATTGAGGCCAACAACCATGGAAATCCCTCAACACCAGTTGCGGTTGGAAGCTATCCTCAAAGACTTTCTATGATGGACGGCGACTTAAATATGTTAGAGGGGTGTTCTGGGTGCTCCGTGTTTCCATTCTGGTTAGTAACTGGGACACTCATTTTCTACGGGGAGGCCATCATCCTCAAAGAATGCCATCCCCACATAGAGAGTGTCTATTTTTACCTAGAAACTAAGAGAGCTGGAGAGTAAGGAAGAAAGGGGTAGGAAGAGAAAAACGCAGAGAACCACCAGGATTCAAACTGCTCTTGCTTATAACAGTGTACAGCAATGTTCTCACCTTTGATACATTATCATCATTGTTGTTGTTATTCCTGCTATCTTAGACAGTCACTTGTTTATCAGCTGCACTTATTTTTGGATAGTTTTTATAACAACGCCTCAGATACATACGTGGGCAATTTTACTTTTACTTTCCTGGTTTAATGTTCGAAGTACTCACGGCAAAAATTTGAAGTTTGTGGGTTTCTTCCACTTTGATGTCTGGTTTGGAAGGGGTTGAATCATGTGGCTGTGGGTATACGGGTAGGTGAGTCGGTGGGTGGGTGGATGACGGATAGATGGGTGGATGATGGATAGATGGGTGGATGATGGATAGATGGGTGGATGATGGATAGATGGGTGGATGATGGATAGATGGGTGGATGATGGATAGATGGGTGGATGATGGATAGAAGGGTGGATGATGGATAGATGGGTGGATGATGGATAGAAGGGTGGATGATGGATAGATGGGTGGATGATGGATAGATGGGTGGATGATGGATAGATGGGTGGATGATGGATAGATGGGTGGATGATGGCTAGATAGGTGGATGATGGATAGATGGGTGGATGATGGATAGATGGGTGGATGATGGATAGATGGGTACATGAAGCTGCAGATGTTGCCTCAGCCCCAGAGGCAATGAATTGGGGGAGTGCTTATGAGTCAGGGAAATACTGAGGCTTAGCACCTTGCTGACATCTGGAAGCCTGCAGTTCATTGTCCTGAGAGGATATCTGACTCTCTCTTTTCAGATCCTTGGGATGAGCAAAGCACACACCTTTCCCAGTGGCCTAGATGGTCTCTATTCGATTTCCATGTTATACGGTTGAGATTCTCTTTCTGCACCTTGCTTTCCTTTTTCTCCAACTTCGACATAACAGTTCAGTATGTGTCCCAATTTGCTTTTGATGCTGTGATTTAAAAAAAAACTGCCCGAAACCCACCTGCTGGGGAACAAGTTAATTTGACTTGCAGGTTACAGTTATGGGAAGTCGAGGCAGGAACTCAAGGAAGCTGGAGGCAAAAGCTGAAACAGAAACCACTGAAGATGGGGAGCACTGTGCCCTGGCCACTCAGCTACAGTTCTTGTATAGCCCAAGGCCACCTGCCCTCAGAGGGATGGGTCCTCTTTATCAATTAGCAATTAGGAAAATGACCTCACAGATCTGTCCACTGGGCAGTGTGATGGGGTCAGTTCCTCACCTGTGATGTGATATCGAGAGACAGCTCCTCACTTGTGGTTCTCTCTCCCCAAGTGTCAGCTTGTGTCAAGATGACAAAAACTAACAGAATCTTCTGAAACTCCCTCTCTCTCTCTCTCTCTCTCTCTCTCTCTCTCTCTCTCTCTCTCTCTGTGTGTGTGTGTGTGTGTGTCTGTGTCTGTGTCTGTGTCTGTGTCTGTGTCTGTGTCTGTGTCTGTGTCTGTGTCTGTGTCTGTGTCTGTGTCTGTGTGTGTCTGTGAATGGAACCAGCACAGGATCTCTCTGGCTCTCTCCCATTCTTTCCTGTGAAATTATATTATGCTACAAATATACCTTTAAAACGTCACCAGCGGGGCTGGGGATTTAGCTCAGTGGTAGAGCGCTTACCTAGGAAGCGCAAGGCCCTGGGTTCAGTCCCCAGCTCCGAAAAAAAGAACCAAAAAAAAACGTCACCAGCATCATTATCATCATTGCTGCTAACGTTAAAAATTATTTAACGTTATAGGTGTATAGGTGTTATGCCTACACGTGTGTCTGTATGCCATTTATGTGCCTGGTTCCACCAGTGGCCAAAAGAGGGAACTGGATCCCCTGAGACCAGAGTTGGAGAGGATTGTAAGCTACCATATTGGTGCTGTGAATCAAACCACTGGCCCCTGCAAGAGATGCCCAGCCACAAGTACATTTTTAAGGCTAAATGGTTTTTGATTGGAATGATGAGTCAGGACAAAGAAGACCCAGCTTTCTATCTGGATTCTTACCTGGTCAGCTGGCTGATGACACCAGACAGAGACATTTCTACTGGCCACAAGCACTCAGGTGTAGCTGACACCTGGCTCTCTATGCATCAGGTGATTATCAGTCCACAAAACAGGGTACAGGAAATATTTTACATCTTTCAAATATATCTTTGCCCTGAATTCTCTTATTACATGAGGCTGTTGGGACATCACTATGCTCTACTGTGCATCCATTCAAGGTCCCCCAAACAGCTGCAAAATGCCACCACCCCAAGGGCCAGAAGCATTGGGGAGGGAGACTTGGACTTCACACAAATGGTCTGAAATCATGCAAGTGATCTTGGGAGTGCGGCTGTCATTCTGTGAACCTCATTTTACCTCTTCTTGAACTAGGATAGATACTGTATCTTATGTGTCTCCTGAAATATGGGCCACAGGCCCTCTCTCCATTCCCAGAGCCTTCAGGGTCCTATTGAAACAGAAGACCCTGAAGCCAATGCCAATCCCAGACACAGATGGATGGCGGCCAGGGGGCTGTGTGTGGAAAGCCAAGTGTTTAGAGGAGAATGTAAGTAAAATTACAAGATTCTAGAGAGTCAGACAGAAGCAGTAATGTCAGGGAACCAGTTTGATCTGGAATTCTGATCTCAGGAAATTAAGCCTCCTTGGAACAAAGTCAGAAGTTGCCTGTAAGACTGTAGCATGGGAGGGTTTCTCCTTTTAGAGAAAATGTATCATGTTTATTTTTATTTCATGTGTGTGGTGGGAAGTGGTGTATAAATGCCAAGCAGCATGTTTGGAGGCCAGAGGACAACTCTCATAATTCTCCTCTTCTAGTCTGTGTGTCCCAAGGACTGAACTCAGGTCCTCAGGATCGGTGTCCTGCTGAGCCATCTTGCCAGCCCAATTTATTCTGAGAGGAAACATAGAGTGCAAATGAAATTATCTTTCTGTTGCTGTTGTTGCTTTTGCTTTCTACAGAAATTCCTACAGAATGACTAAACAACACTTGTTTGAAAAATGTTGGCTAGCACTGTAGAGCGATGTTTATTGTCTAGATTCTTCTCCCCCAAAGTCTAGAAAAACAAGGAAATGAGTTATGGAACTTTCAGTGAATGTCTCTAATTCCTACAGTCACATTTATAGCCACAATTCAGTACCAGTTATTTGAGCTCAGCAAGATTTTCCAAGGCCAGGAGGAGCCTCAGGGGTGGACCGAGGGTGTTGGGACCATGCCTGCAGGCTGTGGAGTTGCAACCTCACAGGCAAGCACTGCTAGAAAACAAGGGCCTTGCTGCACTGTGACACGGCCAGCCAGTGAGCTGCAGGTGCTGGACCAGCAGGAAACCCCAGGTCTGCTTCCCTCAGAGCAGACTTGGCAAGTCCTCAACTCAGGGGGGGAGAAGTTGGGGGAGCACCACTATCTGAGGCTCTATCATGAAAATACTAGGAATGACATTGCAAGGTGTAGAATTTGCAAGTGATGTGCAGGCTGAAGCTGCCAGAAATGCTTCGTAAGTGTTTAGAGTCATATCTTCCCGTGCCACTGGGAGTTACCTACGCCAAGGAGTAACATCTGGAATAGCCATTGTTAAGGGGCCAGTGTTGTTCACATCATCTGTTTCAGTAGCATTTGACGAAAGCAGTTTAATGGCTGGAGGTGAGGGTGGAGACCTGAGGTAGCAATCAGCTAATCTGTCACTAGACTCAGGAACTACGTAACATGAAGTCTTAATTTTGTCCAACCAACGTTTTTATTTGTACTCTATGGGGAATCAACCACTAGGTTTAGTACATTTCTCTGGTTAATACATTATCCATATTTTGTTTCAAATTGCATTTCTGGGGAAACTTGTTATTCCTTCATTATTCATTTCTGTTTGTTTGCTTGTTTGCTTTGTTTCGTTTGTTTTTAGGAGCTCATGTAGCCCAGGATGGTCCTTAAATAACAGAAGACACAGAAGACAACTTTGAACTTCTGCTCCTCCTGCCTTCATCCCACAAGTGCTGGAATCAGAGTCATGTGCTTTCAGGGCCTATTTATGTGGTGCTGAGAAGCAAACCCAGGACGTCACGCATCCTACACAAGCAAACACTCTACTCACTGGCCAACATCCTTAACACCCGCCCGACTTATAATTTCTACATATTGCAGTTCAAATTTCATATAGCTGAATTATTATGAGTTGTATACTAGGAAATTGCTTTGACTCAAACATTAAACTAATTATGTGACTAATGGATATTTGCTATTTTTATTAGTAATACTTTTAACAAGAGTAATTAGGTAGGCTCTGTGATATATAGGATTTCTAAATGATAAGCTGTGAGTTCTGTCTAAACTCCTAGTGAGCCACTAGTGCCAGAGTGGGTCCAAAGCAGCAGGCCACTTCATCTGCAAGCACAAAGCCACGCCTGCTGCTTCACATAATGGCCGAAGCTGCTCTCATGCTGCAATGGCCTGCTTCAGTACCTGCTGGAGATCAAGGGGCCCACAAGCCTCAACAATGGCCTCTTTGCTCCTTCATGAGAGAAAGCTTAACCCCTCGCCAGCACATGACTTACCACAGATGGGAGGCCTTGCTCTAAGGAGAGATCGTGTCTGGACCCCTAACAAGTACAAATTTAGGGTCTAAATTTGTCAGGTAATTTTTTATTTTTCCTCCTTGAAGCCTGCACTGCAACAAGCCACTCGTGTTCCTTTTCTCCTTCTAAGAATGACACCTTCCCACACTCATCAACACAGTTTACACGTGGCCGCTCTTGGCACAGTGTAACGTTCCCTGGCTCCTGGTTCCTTAGCCAGTAGTCTCTGGACTCCCAGAATCTCCATCTCCCAGGACATTAATAGAATTGTCTAATTTGGGGTACAACCCAAAGCAACTGAATGAGAATCTGTCTTTTAATAAAACACCTAGAGTTACAGTTTGACAGGATGATTAAGTACCCTGCTGGTTCATGAGTTTGAAGGTTCCACTCCATCCCACCCGCCCCAGCTGGGGCCACTGTTTTAGGAGGTTATATGGAACCTTTAGGAGATGGGCCTGTTGTGTAACTTCTGGTGAAACATGAACAGAAATCTACTCACTCCAGGAAGGGAATGACAGAACAAAGAAACAGTGTTGCCAGAGATGGCATTATTGGTGCTTAGTTATGGGAATATGGGCGAGGGGGTCCTTAGAGGAGGAGGAATAACTCAAGGGCATTCTTTAATCACCCTAAAAAGCCCACCTCCTCCTGGATGACAACTCATGAACCCTGTGTCCCTGAAACTCTGTGTGACGTGTCAGCCAGCTGATACTAAAGTAGTCTCCTCCCAGCAATCCTTACTGCTTGTAGAAACTCAGGCAGGAAGGAACTCTGCAAATCTGATCAATTTCATGGACTTTTACGTTGGCTATTTCTTGAGTCACACACCTCCATTTAGGCTGAAATGTTTTAACTCAGAGGAAGTTGCTATACAGCAAGCCTTAATAGCAAGAGGATGGGTGTGGGTGGAGGGGTAGCACTGGACGGTTTTGATGATCTATACATCCTGCCTGCTATTAACACGTCAAGCCAAGCCACATATTCCCAATTTCCCACAGGCCATATCTGTCTTCTCTCTATCCAGAGGCAGGCCTTTGTCCCCTGGGGACAAATATCCCTCCTCCCTCTCCTTTGTTTTCTACCCCTTCTCCCTCACCCTCTATTTTCTGTCTCTGTCTTTTATTCCCTGCCTTCTGTTCCTCTGGGGAAAATGAATCTGCTTTGTGCTAGGAACTTAGTCTTGGTGGTCCAGAGCCAATATCTTCCCTTTCAAAAGCTTAGTGGGTAGTGTGCTTCCCTAGCTTTAAGAACTCCTGAGTTTGACTAACAGACCGCACAGAACTGCAAGGGATGGTACATGCCTCTAATTCTAGCGCTCTGGAGGTAGAAGCAAGAGAATCCAAAGTTCAAAGTCATTCTAAGCCACATAGGACATCTAGAGCCAGCCATGAATACAAAAGGTTCTGTCTCATAAAGCATAGAACATAGGAAAGGAGGATATAAATCAGAAATTACTGAGTATAGGCTGTGTCCACACATAGCATAAGGCTTAACCCCAATCGCCATATTACAAATAGAAATATATATGATATATGTCACGGTCTTCTAAAGGAGCAGAACGGACCACTGAATCCATGTTAAATTGGGATTCGTGGAGTGGCTCGCAGGCTATGGGCTGGCTACTCCAACAGTGGCTGTCGCCCAGTGGAAAGTTCAAGAATCCAATAGTTTTTCAGTGCACAAAGCTAAATGTCTACGATGGTCTTGAGTATATATTGGGATCTCAAAGTAGTTCTAGCACCAGTGAAGAAACACCCCTGCAGCAGGACAGAGAAGCTTCCCAGAGAGAGGAGGGTACACAGGCAAAGGACAGGGGCGTCCTTATTTCAGGATCTTTTATACAGGCTTCCACCAGAAGGTGTGGCCCAGATCTAGGGTAGGTCTTCTGACCTCAGATGATCCACTTTTATGGCAAGCTTTCTCATCTCCAACAATCCAACCAAGAAAAAGATCCAACCTCAGAGGTAGTCAGCTCATAAAGAGCATGCTAATTAGTTCTCAGTGCCAAACATTGTGAAATGTCCTGAAAACATGCTCACAAAACATACAAGAGAATAATACTATATGAACCGAGATTATATTTAAGACTATATACATATACACATGCACGTATCTGTACATATAGCATGCTATAACAATGGGTAAAAGGAGAGGCCATGAATTTGAAGGAGACTGGGGAGGAGGAAATGTAAAGGCTTGAAGGGAGGAGAGGGAATAAAAGAGAAGGGCAAGATTTGGTTGAGCCATGACTGCCATGCTTAATCTCCCCAGAGTAGACTACGCCCTCAGGTAAGGGTCGTATGCTTTTATTTTTTTAGAATCTACTTTAATAAGTGTACTTAAATGCTTTAACCTCCCTTCTAGCCCACACCCGCCAGAGGTAGTAGAAAGGAAAGGTTAATAGGGCATGGAGGGTGTGAACCTGTTTAGAAGTAGTTCTTTGGAACTAATCCAGTCCGCATTGTCAGGATATCAAGCAGTTTACTTCCCAGGAATCAGCAGCAATAGTTCAAGCCACTCACGAACACCATTCATGAATCAAAACAGCAGTTTGATCCAGAGTGGGGGGAAAAAAACTGAGAGGCTCTGCCAATTGGCAGAGTCTGTGGAAGCAGCAAGAAGCGATCAGAATACTACCAGAAGTTCTTTGGTGCATTTCTCTCTATAAAGTCATGACAAAGGATGACCAGCAAAGAGTAGCAAGGCAAACCAATACCACACAGCATTATCTGCTGTCTGTCTAGGTTATACTCACACCCTTTCCAAACATGTGTTCTCTCAAGCAACCTCTCTAGCAAAACACCACATGCCCCTTTTCTAAGACCGCCTCCAGGAAAGCATCATGTTTTTGTTCTCAGCAAACTATCCTCCCACCTGTCTGCTTCAGCAAAAGCATCGCCTTATAAGACAGTTTCCAGGAAAACATCACATGAAACAACTGAATCTCCAAAGAAACAAGAAATTTTTACTTCAAAGTGTCCTGCGTAGGACACAAATGACTCAGTTAAATAAGATTCCAAAGTCACTTGGAACATTTCAACATTGTCTGTGACCTAAAGAGAGTCTGTATTATGGGGCCTGCCACAAGGTTCATGGGCATTCCATGGCTGGAGTATTAAAGATGTGCCAAAGAGACTTTCATAAGTAGGTACTCAAAGGACAAATAGTCCCTGTTGACATGGGAAAGACCAGGTCTAAGAAGTTCTGTTCCAATGAGGCTTAAGTGGAAAAGAAGCTTATCTTTGAACTTGACACATCCCACCAAGGGAACCATCTGGAATCTAGCATAAGTAGACCAGATCCCTTCTAAAAGGAAATGAACTAAGGAGCTAGAGACTTAGAAGAACGAGTGAGGACCGACCCTGTGAAGGCTTGTATATGTAAGTCCATGGCCACGATGAGCTGGCAGGCATGTGAGTCTGTGCTGAGAAAAGGGTGCTTGACTGCAGTGGAGAAGATGTGCAGAGATGAGAGACTGTTTTGTCTGAAAGCACACGAATAGGGAGAGAGCCCCAGAGCGTCTCACACCCTCTAACCTGGGGTTGGTTATCCTGCCCATTCTTTCTGGACATTTCTAGTTTACAAGCAGTTACCCTGTGAACATCAATCTAATATGAAGCATTCTTTACAAGAAACAGATACTCAATAAATTGGCATTTTAAGAATAAACAAATAAAACCTAAAGCACAGAGAAAGTGCTCTGGAGCGAGGCTTCCACCATGACTTTACAAGTTGGTACTTTGATTTATGCATTGGGTGCTTCTAAGTCTGGCCAATACAAATTATTCCTCCTCCTCCTTGAGAACCTGATTCTTCATGGATGAGTGGATAGTCTTCCTGAATCTGGAATTTGAGGTGACAGTCACAACAGTCTCCAAGGCTAGATTAAGCATCTTGGCAAACTCACACACTCTTACCACATCTGCTGTCACAAACTCTGCCAAAGACAGTGCAGGAGGCAGGGATGGGGAATGAAGAAGAGTTATTAGTCTTTGACAAACTTGACTGCCTCTGGCTCAGACTCAGAGTTCCACAGAGGATGCAGGAGGGATGAGATGCCCATGTGTGTCACATGCCCTTATGTTGAACACATATGCATCATAGGTGTGCAACATCCTTCTCTCAGTCCCTGTACACACGTGCTCCATAGCCCAGAGATGCAAAGGAAGGACTGAGCAAGACGCTAATGGTAGGAATATAGCAGGTAATAATGTTGATTTGTTATGAACTGGATAGAATGTCTGTGGCCAGTGTTTTAAAATCCCTTCTGTAACATTCCATAACCTATGTGGCTTAGGCCCTGGAACCATGACTAAGGGTGCTAAAAACTGAAGCAAGGACAGACACATGGACACAATGACGCTGACACTGGAACCAGGATAGATCACTACCTCTGCAACCAGGACCTTCATGGAGTTTTATTAAGTACAGCACAAGGGGAAGGGCTAGCCCTACTTAGTAGGAGGTCGCTCCAGATGAGCAGTCTCAGGCTGTAATCATCTGGGAGGAGGAAGCTGCTAGTGTTTGCACATCCTTGTCAAAGGTCAGAAATACTAACACTCACACCAGAATGCATGAACAAAGCTTAGCCACTCTTCTTGAACCTGGTCCATATGCATAATGACTTTGCCAATTTCCCATGGTCCAGGGCCCTGGAGTCCTCCACATGGCTGTGCCTACATCAACATTACACATTCAGTCAAAACTTCCCTCAATTTGGCCTTCCTTCCATCCCTAAAGAACACTAAAATACACAAGGGAAAACTCTGAAATGTTGTCTTCTGTGCCTTGTTTTTAAAGTCCCCATCTTGGCAAGGTGAGCCCTCAAAGGCTATTTCAATCCCAGCCTGTTCGGAGAGGTATCATGTTACCTCATAAGATTCATTAGGCTCTTTGTCATTGTAATCTGAAGGATTTCAGTATATTCTCTAACATGCTTGCTTGCTTACTTACACCCTCAAATAAATCTTCTATTTTTAACCTAACACTAAAATTGAATTTTCTTCTCGCTCTCAATAGTGGCATGTCTCCTATCATAGGAACTTCCAAGTCTCGCCAGAATTCTTGAGGAAAATCAATTGATAGGAAACCACAAGCTTAGAGAATGATGTAAAGCTATGGATCCGAATCTGTATCTGGAAGTGTCAGCTTCTGGAGTAAGCTAACAGTGGCTCAGTGAAAGTCTCGGTCCTCTTAAGAGAGTGGAATGGAGTCTTGGATTTCTCTGAGTCTCAACCAAGAACTCTCACCGCAATTCCCTGTAGCCCGTTAACATTTCAAGTTTTAGAACCTCCACACACACATGCAGCAGAGAACAACAACAAATCCCAGGCCTTAAAACTACTGCTACCTTGCGATGTTGTTACTGGGTACACAAGGGCCTAGTAAACGATGCAGTCTGAGTAGCTAGCTAATCCTGTCCACATTACTTTCCGCGGTATCGTATCATGCAGCGATTTTGATTGGCAGTGGTGATAATTAGTAATATAGTTTTGACTTATTCTAGCCCCATTCTCCTAAATCGACGTCAGCAAACTGGAATGCGGTGGCTTACGACTGATCCAAAGACAAGAAGGGATGGTTTAGGACCTCTGAGGGTGCTTCTTTCCCTGTGAGATCACAGGCATCTCCGAGTGCTAATGTGAGAAACTCTTCACATACCAAGATGGTCAATTTAAAATCTCACACAGCTTGTGTGTAGGTGGCCTCTAGAGTCTGTGGACAATGCTCAAAACAGTTGGAGCTCCCACATTAGGCTTCCAGCAAGAATCTGCTGCTGTCTCTCTGTTCTCTGTGTGGCAGGTAGACGGCCATGGACTTGCAAGGGGTGTCCCTTGCAAGGGATCAGTCAGTACACCAGCCTGGGGGTATGCTTTTTCAGAAAAGCCCTGCCACATCCCAGTTCCCCAAGGTGATTATTGTAAACATGCATACCAAAAGGGCAGTGGGCTCTGAGCCTGAATCCTGAAGTTCTTCCTGCAATAACAGCTGGGAATCAGACCTGAATCCTGCACGTTTGAGATTCCTGTTCGTCTGTACAGCATGCACGCAGAGTATCAGGCTGTGGGGCTCTGTTTCTGCCTCTACCCCCTGTATCATGGTCTCTCAGTTCACTTCTTTCTCTTATCATTCGTTCATGAGGCGTCACCACTCTCTTCTTTCGGAATGTGGGGTTTCTGCGTGGATTTTGACTGATATTCACTCAGGCCTTGCACAGTAGATGTGAATCACAAAAACGCTCATTTTTCCAGCTAAGATTTTTACACAAGATGTAAAATACAAACAAGACTACTGTTGGCAATATCTAACAGTAGTACAAATAATATTGAAATAATATCTATTCAGCCGAGTACAAATTGAATCATTTATCTTAAGCGAAGAATCACCAAACATCATGATCCCATCTGCCTTCCCTACGTGAGAGAAACAAATACCAGTGTTTTAATCTCCCCCCAAAACAATGTGTTTTCAATTTCAGATGCTATGGTAACACTGTAGTTCTGTGGTCTTTCAAAGCACTCAGCAAAATGTCTTATAGCTTTCTTAGTAAATGGACTAGATTAAAAACTCCTCATTGGGACACACCCTGCATACCATTCACACACTCATTACTACACCTACATACATTATAGAGAATCATTCAATTGAACCCTTGCTTCTCCATGAATATGTCTCAGCCTTTGCCCCAGTGTCCAACAAATGGTTCTTCATGCATGAGTTTTATTTTAATCATGGAAAAAGGGAAAGCACAGAAAGTATAAAGAAAAAACAAACAGGAGGGGAAGAGAGAGGGAGGGAAGGAAAAAAAAGAGAGAGGTCACCTCTTCCAGACTAAATTGGTGACTCGTTCCCTATCTTTGTGTTCTATTTTAATGCAGTCTTTTCAGAAAACGTCTTTTGGGGGCTGTGGTGGTTTGAATATGCTTGGCCCAGGGTATGGCACTATTACGAGGTGTGGCCTTGATGGAGTGGGTGTGTCACTGTGGGTGTGGCCTTTAAGACCATTATCCTAGCTGCCTGGAAGCCAGTCTCTCCCAGCTGCCTTTGGGACAAGAAGTGAAGCTCTCAGCTCCTCCGGTCCCATGTCTGCCTAGATTCTGCCATGATCACACCCTGATGATAATGAACTGAACCTCTGAAGCTGTAAACCAGTCCAGATTAAATATAGTTTTTGTTATAAGAGTCACCTTGGTCATGGTGTCTGTTCACAGCTGTAAAACCCTAAGCCAGGGGCCTAGGTGTGTTGTGATAGGCTTAGTGACAAAGCGCTTGCCGGGCGAGCATTTGTAGGGCCTGAGTTTTATTCCTAGCACCACAAAATTAGCAACCCAGAAACCATCCTCTCCCTTGCACCACACCTTTCTGCATGTGGGTCACTACTCTAGCTTTACCTGACACCGCATCTCAGTGTGTTGTGCTATTTCTCTCTCATACTGACGGCTTCAGCTGCTGTTTTCCTAATTGTTATCTAATATATTATATTCCTAAATCCACCTAGCTCTATTATTGTCTTCCATAGCTAGAGAGTGAAAAGTTCAATATTTTAAACACGGAAAAAATGTTTTAAATTTTTAGGTTGAGCTTACAAACCTCAGGCACCACGTGAGGCACTAAGAACAATGGGAAGGAAGATGCAGGTATCTTCCCCCAAATCACAACAGTGTGGGAGTAAGTTGCTATGTCATTCTGCATCCGTGAAGAACGCTGAATACATGCTGAGGGGATCTTAACTAGGGGGAGTGGCCTGCCCCAGGAACCATTGAAAATGCAGCTAATGAAGACCTGCGGACCCAAGGTTATTGCCAGGAAGACAGGAGAGGGGTGGCCCTCCAAAGCTGATAGATAGCATCACACTCCAAGGAAGTTGGGTAGAGCTTGGTAGAGCAACAGCATCACAAGAACTCTAACACAGCTTGAGGGAAAGCCACAGTACGAACGTGTGAGCTCAGGCAAACCAGAGAATATTGATTGAGTCAAACCTGAGAAGACGCAACTGAGCAGGGAGCAGCAAACCACTTCCTTCAGAGAACACAACATCAGGTCTGCATCGCTAGGATAATTAGTCTTGGGAGGACTATTCTGCTATATTAGAGACATAATCATCATCGCCATCGCTGCCTCAGCCACTGCCACTGCCACCACCACCACCAAGGTTGGTCCTTGTTGAGTCAGGCAGGGCAAGTATCCGGGCTCCCAGGTCTCACCTGCTATCATGGCAGCACCAATTCGACAGCAGTGGCGGCTGCGTGTCAGTGGGCTGTTGCGGGCACTGAACAGGCGGTGGCTGGGACAACAGCAGCAGGGAGGGCAGGGGTCAGAGTCTGCCATGCAGGTCTAAGGACCAGCGATGAAGGCTTCAGCTCATCAAATCAGCCACTCGCTGATGGTTCTCGGTGAAATAACATGTGTACTTTGTGGACAGGGACTTTACAAACACTGAGGAGTGGATGGGGTTCTGGGGTAGATGCTTCCCCTTGCTCACTTTGAGGTGGTAGTGATGCTCTATTAGCATGGCGAAGGGCTTTAGGTGTTTTCCTTATGTGACTGATGGCCACGGTCCTCTCATGCCTACCATACTCAATTCCGAGTTTTACAGGGTTTGGGCTTGCCTTAACAGTTCTGTCTGATGTCATGGTCCCCACAATCATCATCATCACCACCATCACATCACCATCACCATCATCACCATCACCACCATCACCATCATCATCATCATCACCATTACCACCTCCTCCTCCTCCTCCTCCTCCTCTTACTCCTCCTCCTCCTCTATATTACTTATTATGCTATGATTTTTCAAGCCATTGGCAGATTTGGTTGGACCTGCTGAATAGCTGGTTTTTATCACAGCATTTTACAATCATGACTGACCTGTTGGGAGCAACTAACTGGGAAACTAGAAACTTGTCTATTAAACATGTGTTCTGTTATATCTTCACCTTCTCTTAAAAATTGGTTTTTAATATTTAGTGTGTGCGTGTGTGTGTGTGTGTGTGTGTGTGTGTGTGTGTGTGTGTGTGTGTGTGTGTGATGGAGGGCAGAATAGGGTACCTTATCTCCTGGAGCTGGATTACTGGTGGTCGTGAGATACCTGGTGTTGGTTCTAGGAATCAAACACGGGTCTTCTGGGAAAGTGCCAAGTGCTCTAACCACTGAAATTCCCACAAGTCTCTAAAGAATCTTTGTATCTGATTTCCGCCATTGCCTTTTAAAGTAATGTGAGGAGACTGTATGATACAAAAACCAGAATTATGCTACAGAACTTGGTCTTCAAAAGACACAGGTTTGAACACGGAAAACTTTTCAGAGAGACAGTCCCTAGATCTGACATCAGGATGGTCCTAGACCTTTCCTCTGCTTCTAAGTTAGGAGAAGACTGCATGGGTGTCCGGCCAGGGTGAGAACATGGATGCTTCTACAGCCGTTCAGCTGTTAACTGGTTATCTCTTAGTTTGCACGTTGAAAACCACTGAACACTTACATTGAGCACTGATCCTTTGAAGTTTACAGCTTTAATGATAGCTTCAGCAAAACAAGCACTTTTTTAAAATGAGGAAAAGATAAAAACTTACGGATGCTCTGGAAAACAGCTTCCGTTCCTTCTTACTTTATTATAAAATGATAATTTCTACAACTCTGACTAAAGGTTAAAAAACAAGTAATTAAGAAAAAATAATGCGTGAGAGAATATGACCCAAAGTTTAAAGGAGAAAAGAACAAACTGCGTTTGGCTCTGTCCATGGGGAACAGAGAGACCTAAGGGCCCATTCATTGTTCAACACTATGGGGCTGACATGGAGATCCAGCATGGACCAAGACAGCTAATGCTAGGCATGGAGGTGTGGGAGTCAGCATAAAATGGTTGATGCCTTACGTCCAGGAAACCCTAAAGTAAGACTCTGCAATCTGTCGCATAACTGTCTTCGTCAATATGCTATTGCTGCATGGGACACCGTGGCCATGATCTACGTTCACATCTGGATCCGCAGGCAGCAGGAACAGGACAACTTTAAAGCACACTCTCAGTGACACACTTCCTCCAACACGACCATACCACCTAATCCTTTAAGTAGTGCCACTCCCTGGTAACCAAGTGTTCAAATCTATGGGAGCCATTCTCATTTAAACCACCACACTTCGTCAGCAAAATGCCATTCTTGGGCCTGCAAATAGTCCCTTGAAGTTAGAAGCCCTGAGCTTTGCCCTTTGCCCTTTCACCTTGGCCTTTACCAGCCTGCCCTGTGAATGTCTGCCTGTAGGCTTGTGTGGCAACCTCCATGTGCATGTAGCCCTCTGTACTGAGTTATAAGCGTGTCTATGTGTGCTGGTTGGTAATCAGTGTGTACGGTGTGTGCCTGGTTGCCTCGGGCTTCCCCAGAGTGAATATAGCATGTCCTTTTTACCGCTGTGCAGCTCTGGATTCTCCACCTCCTATCCTCCCTCTCCTATCTTAGCCCTGGTGCTGAGACTTCCCATTGGATTTCATGAACTCACGATTAATATGAGGGTCACCTTAGAAATGAATCAACTCACCTTGAATTCCCCGGAGCAGTGCGTTTTTGCAAACACCATCCATCCTGGCTTACTCAGCCCTAACTCCCAGCTTGTTCCCTCCCAGCAGACCCTAATCGTCACCAGGCTCTGTGAGCCAGTCTCCTGATGTTCTAGAACAGCATGTTGAGCAGAACCACCAAGAAGAATGAACCCATCAATAGCGTGTGAGCTTTTGGCAGCTTCCATGGAGCTGGTGAAAATGTCACTCAGCTCGGCAGGCTGGGGGTAGAAACAGGGAAACAGGTAACTGTCCTCTCCTAGGGACATCCTTCCTGCCTGTCCTCCCCCTCAGCTCTACCCTGAATACTCTCCCTTAAGATAGCATTTCTCCAAGGATTAGCCTGGAATATCTCCCTAAATCTTAATATCAACATGTCGCAGTCTCCGTCTCATGCCCACTGCTGGGGAACTTCCTTGCAGGATCCTTGCTGGCACTTGAAACCTGGTGAACCTGGGTGGGGTGCCCCTCCTCCCTACCCCCATGGCTCTCATTCTCATGTTCATTTCTTTTTTCTATGAAGCTATCTCAGTTTTCAAAGGGATAAGCTCAAGGAACCTATCACTAATGGGCCATTCTCCTCTTTCCTTTACAACTCAGTGCCAGCAGCATCAGTAAAATCCAAACACGTACCCGGGAACATGTCTCCCTAAGGATCTCTGGGCCGGCTCGTCTCCACGAGACATTCTATACCAAACCCTAGCTACCCTCCTAGCAAGGCAAAGGAAAGGCATTAGGCAGTGGTGATAGTCAGAATCCATATCAGGTAGAGACCTGATGGTTATCAAGAGAGTATACATGTAATTTATGAAACACCAGTTACCCGTGAGAATAATCACTAATTGGCAAATTCTGAAACAAAAATACCTAGAACTAACTAGTTACAGGATCCAGCAGTTTTCATCTAAATTGAGAATTTAAATGGGTTAGACCGCTGGATAGCAAAGAGAAACTGTAAGGCAATTTATTTAGAGGATGCTGTGTATCAGATGTTAGAGCATGAATTCTCAACCCTGTGACCAGCACGTGGTCTTTGATAAAGGTCTCGAGCGACATAAATTATCTGAATCCAGAGTCTAAGGAACTGGGAGTTTGGCTTTCTCTTGCAAATTGGCAGTGCTCTGTGGCTGTCCAGGAAATGGCTATCAAGGAAGGAACAGCACTCGTTTCAAAGTGAAGGCTAACATAGTGAGAGCCCAGGTTTCATAAGCTAGCCCCAGAATCTAAGTCAGAGTAGGTACGAGAAAATAGTCCAACCTGGACAAAGGGGTCCCTTCCAGCATGAGATTCCCCAGTAATCGGAGGTAATTATGTATTACATCAGGAGCTTAGGTTCAAAGATCATCTGCTGAAAGGGAAGTCTTGTTTACATGACATGGATTTTGAGTGGAATCCAAAGTGTGTCCCTACAGCTTTGTCACTACAGCATGGTTCATGGCCCAACTCCATCTACCTCCCTAGAGTTCATTAGTATTGTAGAACCTTAGACATCACTCGGGCTTGCTAGATTAGGAGCATCAGCAAACACTTCATCCACGCATTAAACTTGGAGGTCTAAGAGCCCAGCAGGTGAGATTCCACTCTGCCCACTCCGGCAGTTCCTTGTATAGAAACAGCAGTACCAGTGCTGAGAAACCTTGGCCATGATCTCTTTTTGTAAAGAGACTCCATGACCACAGCAACTTATAAATGAGAACATTTCACTGGGGGCTTGCTTATAGTTTTGATGCATAAGTGGATAACCACCATAGGGGAGCATGGCAGTGCACAGGAGGGCAGGCAGACTGACAGGCGTCCCTGAAGTCCCACAACAGTTAGGGACCAAGCCTTCAAATATGTGAGCTGATGGGGCCATTCTCATGCAAACTTCCACGGGCAGTGAGGCATGCGGAGAAGTCTGCTTGAGCCCCATGCTCAAAGATACAGAGCTGAGGAGTAGACTAAAAGATTTATTTCCAGAAAAAAATATGTAGAATTAGTTCTGAATATGATGGGGCATATTCTTTTATTTAAAGATTTTATTTTTAAATTAGTGTGTGTGTGTGTGTATGTGTGTGTGTGTGTGTGTGTGTGTGTGTGTGTGTGTGTGTGTGTGTGTGTGTGTGTGTATGTGTGGTTTATGTCTCTCTGTATATATGCCCAAGTGTGTGTGGGCACCCAGGAAGATTAATAAAAGGTTTAGATCTCCTGAAGCTGCAGATACAGGCAGTTGTTTGCTGTCCTACACGAATGGTACAAACTTAATTCAAGCCTCCAAAATAGTATAAGCCCTTAACTGTTAAGTGAGTGATCTCTCCAGGCATGATGGAACGTTATTAATTAATTAGGTATATTTCTGTCTTTAACCTAGAGTGATATGTAATGTATTATTTTTGAGACAGAGGGAAAATAACATGGGCCTGCACACTATGGCTTGGTCACCTATCAGCAGGCTTGAAATGACACAGGAGGCAAATGGAAGATTTGCCTTGCTAAGCTGTCCGCGAATCTTGGAATTTTGGTCACACATACCCCATGGTCTCCTTGTACCTGGATGATTCCTACAGAAAATACCAGTGATCACTGGTTCCCTGGCAGATGTTTGTAAGATAGTGGGTTCATTTGGCAGACTGTGAAACTCTTCTCCATGGAATACAGCGTCATACCTTTGGTTACACATCTCTTGCTTCAGTGAAGAATAAATGAGGTTATAACTAATGACTCACTGGCCCAAGATGTCTTGAGACTCCGGGTAAAAGAAATATTTACACCACCCCTAAGGATCTATGCTTTTCAGTAATCTTCAGGAGAGTCGGGGGAACATGATAGCATGTGCCTTTAGTCCCAGCACTTGGAGGTGAAGGCTCATCGTTGGGTACACAGCAAGTGCAAGACTGGTCCAGGTTTCATGAGACCCTGAAACAAAAATCAAATCCAAATAAATAAAATGATGAGTACCTGAAGAGTGATTAAAAGTCAATGGAACCGGCTGCCTCTACACGACCGAGCAAAATTGGGAGCTAGGCCTCTTGAAATCTGTCGAAGGCTCTTTGAATTCTTCTGACTTTTTCTTAATATCAGCTTGTCAGCTATTAGCTCTCACTTGCTTCCCACACATCCTTAACTTGTTGTTTTGAATCATCGTAGGCTGCAAAAGCATATGGCTGAGCTTGGAGGACTGTGTACAAGCAGTGTAAACAAGTTCCACCATGGTTGTCCTTCTCTGGAGAGAACTGGACTTTGAGTATCTAGTAGGGTCTTCGAGAGTCTCCTCTGCACAGCCTCTAGTTTTGGAGAGTGTATCATATAGCCAAGGTAGGAAGCTAGAGAAGGAAAACCAATACCTTCTTGTACATTCAGCAAACAGTGGAGAAGGGGTCGGGGTCTCCCCTAGGAGTTCTTATGCCAATGCCCTCAGAATGTACATTCAGGCTTTTGTGCCCCAGTGGTAGTAATTGTGAGGTAAGACTTAATCTAGAGCCTTATAGTTCGCATTTGTAGGAAAAGGCAGTGATAATTATTTGGAGGCTTGCAGAAACTATACCTAGCATGTTAGTTCTTCAGCATGGCTCTGCAATGTATGAGCAATATAAACAGACAAAATTCCTATAAACATACGAAACTGTGGTGCATGAGTAACAAAGACATATTCATGTTTGCTTTGAATTTCTCAGTCTTCAAGAGCTAGGAGAGAAATAATAACAAAGCACTGACTACGTGCATTGGGAATGACTCCCTACTCTTTGGATTCTACCCTGAATGCCCATCCCTACTGGGATCACTTTGTACTTGACTCCCACCAACCACTGCAGCCACCACCACACGTCCGTCTTTACTCTATACCTGCATACCCAGCCAGACACTTCTTTCCAATGTATACACATCACTCCATGTGCTTCTGGTCCTTTGACAAAAAAGTCTTGCTATCAGCCCAGAGCCCAGTTATGCTTAGGATTTACTTCACTTATTACCCAGCATCCCTTTTACTTGCACCCACCTCACACCGAACAAAAACAAACCATGACAGATTAGCTTTGAGAGGCTTAACTATCTTCATGTAAGTTTGCCTGGAATGTTTTCCAACTGGCCCTTAATGAAATCCTTACAGTCGTGTCATCTTCATGGGAAAGACTTCTGTCCCACCCTCAGGCCACCTGCTCTGCACCGTAGTCCTCATCAGCTGCCAATCATGTGCTGTTGTGACAGTATTGTCAGGCTGACCAGAATTTGAATTACCCAGGAGGTATATGTCTGAGCAAATTTATCAGAATGTTTCCAGAATGTTTTAACTGAGGAGGGAAGACCCACCCTGAATATGGGTGGAGTCATAAAACCAACAGGAAGGTGGGGAGTGGAGAAAGCAAGCCAAGCAGAGCCATGCTTCCTGTAGCCAGCCACGCCCACCATGGCCATGATGGTTCATCCCTTCAAACCCTTTGTTAAGTAGCTTTTGTCAGGTGTTCTGTCAGAAGAGTGAGGGAAGTAACTCACACTATTGAATTTACACATTTCCCATGCAAAGGTCAGTCCCTCCTTCTTGACTGGACTTAGGATACCACATAGAAGCTGAACACAGCTATCAATCCACACAGTCCTGGGGCAGCATGTGAGCACCTTGGCGCTGAGGGTCAGTAGAAATGCCTGGTGGCTACTCAGTATGAAGGCCCCTTCTACCGCCAATTTCCTTGGTAAGAATCTTATTCAGTTGCATTCTATCAGCTGGTCTGTGGGGGTCATGGGAAACAGCATTCTGAGGCGTTGCCAGAAGCTGTTACATACAAATCACAGCGTGAGTGACAAAAACGTTACGTCATCCAATTCAGCTCAGTGTTGAGCTCACAGCGAAACTGAAGCAGTAAATTGTAAGTCAACGTTTTCAAAACTGAAGCCAAAAATAAAACTCAGATTATAGCACCAGTGATGTAGAAACATAAGCAGCCTTGAAAACTATGTCTTCTTCGTTTGACACATCTGAGACTCATGGAGGAGTCACAGCAGAAGCCTGACAGGTAAGAGGAAACCAGCTTGAGTCAAATCATTCTTTTCAAGGAGTTGGCTAATTCAAGGTGCCATTCAAAGAGACTAAAGTGGTGGGAAAGATTACCCTTTTCCACTATTACAGGTTTTTTTTTTTAAAAAAATATGATTGGAAATGAAGTTATAAGAACTGATTTTTTAAAGTAAAGAGAACTCCTCCTCCATAGATTACTATGGTTTCTCTTAATACTTTTGCTATTAATAAATATTAAAAGGGGAATTGAGACACAATGGACAGTAATTAGGAGGAGATGAACTGAGGTTTGAATAATTTTGAAATGAAAAAAAAAAAACAGGATTTCATCCTGAGGCCATTGACGCATAGGAATTCTTTAAAGGGTACTATTCTATGCACAGTTCTTTAGGAGTGATTAAAAATCCACGCCTGGTTCTTCCAACCTGAAAAAGTCAGGATGAATTACAAAGAAGAAGAGAACTACAGGGTAAGAATGTGTACCACTCCAGTCCACAGAGGCAGGGGACTGCTGAAGCATAGCTGAGGACAAGCACCCTTTACAAGGCACATTCCTAAACTGCTCCTTGGAAACAGGGCTGTGAGGAACATTAGGGCAGCCAACCATAGCATTTATTTAAACATGAGTTGATATCCAGGGCCATAGCCAAAGGATAATCAAAACATCTTTATAGGAAAATACCATGTGCAGTCATTTCTTACCAGGTACAGTGTGGATCATCAAAATCATTGGAAAATATCAAAGTTGCAGACCATCCTAAAGACTGTCTTTTGTTTGTTTGTCTCTTAGGAAACATTAGAACCATTCTGTCCTTACACAGACCATAGGAACCATGACCCTTGTCTCCACCGAATCATGTGTGCTGCTCACAATGGCGGTTGTCCTCATGCATTCATGGTGAGATTCCAACCCAAAAGCCTCCTCCTTGGAGCCAGCTCTGCACCATAGTCCTGCCAGACCATGCAAGTGTCAGTGTGTGCCAAGCTCCTGTCATCTCTGGGAATCCTTCAAGACTCGGGCCAGGAAACAATGATTGCTTCTAAAGAGACTGAGATGACTTAACAATGTCTTGACAGATGGAACTCTCAAGGAAATTTACCCAAGACCACATGAGAGCTGAACCAGAGACACTAGCAGAAACACGATTGTAGCCTCAAAGGGAAACTACTAAAAACAGCACGATTTTCCCAATGCAAATGCAGATTCATCATTCGATTTTTATCATCTAAGTCAGGAATTTTGAAATTCTTTCCCAAAAGGTTTGCTTCAGGAACAAAAGTCCATCAACACAGGGCAAACCTGTCGTGCTGTGATGTGTAAAGCCTGCCTATGTTGTGTTTCTTCCATTAGAAAATGTGGGTGCTTTTAGCTCTTTGGAAACTCTCTCTGTTTCTCACTCTGAAGCAAGAGGGATTAGCATGAGCCTTTGTCACTCCCAGAAGCAAGCATCAAATGTAAAAGTTTATTAGTTCATTCTCTACTGCCAAATATGAGGTCAGTGCCAGGAACACAAGCTGGGAAGAGAGGGCAAATGAGTTAGCCTTTCCAAGTTCTCTTGCTGACCTGTGGATCTCAAAGCAGTCTGAATATCTGAATCGCTGGGCTTCCTCACCAAGGTGACATTGAGACCCTCCAGAGTGGCCAGGTCCATCTACCTCTTTAATTGCTACCCTCTGAATACTGGTGGGCATGGCCTGAGGCACAGTTTAACCTCTCAAAAATTACTCAAGTGGGGAGTCACATGGCTTGGTCTAGGAGTAAATGGGGATCAGATTGTGGCCATAGCACATAGAACAAACTCTTACAGGAGTCTCAGACTACAGAAAGCATGCAGGTCAGATCGGTGGCAAAAAGCTCTTCCTGATTGAGATGAATAATACATTCTTCATCTGTACGTAATTCTGTGCCTTAAGCTCCTAACAAGACAAACAGAGAGAGCTGTCATTTTCTTCAGAATCGCCACAGTTGGCTTGAGCATTCCTCAGCAATCGTTCCAAGAACTGTGGGTCTGGAGGTAAAAATAGAGAGCAATAACAGAATCAATATATCCTACGAGCCAAGGCAATGGTGCTTTAGACTATTTAAAACAGTTGATTATCCTGCAGTGGAGGAAGAAGGGACCGTGGGTGTTGAATCCAAAACTTGCTGTGTGCTAGCTTTCACTTTAGCTACAACAATCAAAGGAAATATCTGGGTTTCCGGTGGCCTTCAGAAACTTCAGCCCTAATAAGCTGAGAAAGCTTGCGTGCAGGAAGCTGATAGGTGCCTCCTTTCCCCATTTGCTCTCTGATCGGTATGACTTCCTACTTTAGAACACTAATCGGGAGTGAGTGCTCACCGTCACAAGGAGGATTAGCACTTTGAAGATAACAGTATGTGAGCTGGCTGGGGATGAGTGGGAGGCATGGAGCTCAGAATGGGGGACCTGCTGCCCCCCAAGTTATTACAGTTGAAAGTAAAGGAGTAAAGGACACGGAGTAAGTGAAATTGTTTCCAAGGCTGTTCCTGGGTGTGTTTGAAGAGTCAGATGGACTGGTATAATGGTTACCCCTTTAGTTGTCAACCTGACAGAACCTAGAATCACCTTGGAAGGATCTGGCTAGATGAGTAAGTTAATTAATGTGGGAGGACTCAGTCCAGTGTGGACAGTAACTGTGTAGAGTGAAGAAGTTAAGCTAAGCACACGAACATGAAGCCATTCAGTTTTCTGCTCCAGACCTTGGTGTGGGGATGTGATGGAGTTAGCTAGTTGAAGTTTTGCCTCAACTTCTAAATAGGGATGGAAACTATAAGGTGAAGAGATCCTTTTTCCCCTAAGTTGTTTTGATGAGAGTATTTAGTATTAGACTAAAATTGGAACCGCTGGTAAACCCAGAACAAGGACTACTCTGACAAACAGTGCAGGACACTTAGCTCTCTCCCAGATGAGGGTAACACCACAGGGCCATCTCCTATCTGATCTCCTCAGTCTTGACTAAAGATGACTCTCAGAAAGTGTTATCTCCCAGGCACTGATGATCTGCCGTACCACACATAACCCCAGTAACCTGTGGAAACCTGTAATGGCGGAGATCAAAGTGCCCAAAACTTGGCTATCTAAGGAAAACTGAGTAGCTCACCAAGAGCAACATCTGTGATGGGAAATGTAGGCCGGATTGAGTCAGACACTGGGGGATCCAGGTAGGATAGCTCAACATGTAGGGGATAAAGTAATTTCCTCAGCTGAAAATGGGTGTTCAACATTTTGTTTTCTACTTCAACAATATTTTCTCTGTGGCTATTCTGCCCCAACAGAAAATGTTCTATAGGAGCTTGTGGTAGTTTGAATGAGAAACACCCCAATAGGCTCTTGTATTTCAATACTTGTTCCCCATTTGATGGTGCTGTTTGGGGAAGTTTAGGGGTGCAGCCAGGATAGAAGTATAGAAGTACAAAAGTGGAAAAGGGCTTTGAGGTCATATCACCTTGCCCTATTTCTAGCTCTCCCCCTCTCACTTCCTCCCTCTCTCTCTCTGTCCATCTCCTTCAAGTTTGCATTTGATGTGCTGTGCCTTCCTGCCCTTGCCACCATGTCTGCCATGTGTTGCCATTTCTCTGTCCCTCCATGATGGATTCTTATCCTTTTGAAACCATGAGCCAAAATAAAATCTCTCTTCCGTAAGCACCTTGACGCCAATGGAATCTAGTACAAAACAGAATCGCATAATATTGTGTGCATCATGAGAAAGTGTGTAGGGTGTCTGCGCGAGCTTGTGTGTGTGTGTATCTGTGTGTGTGTCTGTGTGTGTCTGTGTGTGTGTCTGTGTGTGTGTCTGTGTGTATGTTGCTCAGCACAGAATTTAATCTCTTGAACGTGCTCATTATATACTCCTACACTCACAAAGTTGTTGTCTTGTTTTAGAAGTGTTTGCACCAGCACCAGTCCCGGGTTAGCCATGACTTTCCAAGCTCAGGTAACCTTTCAGCCTAACTTGGAGAGCAACCTAAACTATGGTACAGCACCATGTCTAGCACTGTGGACATTAGCAGCAGCCACAGTAGGAGTTCTGAAGGATATCGTTCTGTTGTTGGCTTTCTTCACTGTGGTCATCATTTGCAAGATGATGTTGATGGTAGGAATGATCTCACTGTTTGCCAAGGACTTCAGCTAGGATGCCACTGGCATTGTGTGTGGACAGGTGCCGTTTACATCCATATAGCTGCCTAGACACCAGTTTTGGATTTTCTTTCTTTCATAATTTCTCGATGATTATAGCCTAGAGAATAATTTCCTTCTTCCATACTTTTTCTGCCTGTCTTCCCCTCCCTCTATTCTTCTATCCCTTACTTTTCCTTTCCTCTTTTGCTCTCTTTCTTTCTTTCTTCCTTCCTTTCTTCTCTCCATTCTTTTTTTCTTAATTTGCTTGATACTTTTCTTTTTAAAATTTTTTATGTTTGTTTCTAAATTAGAGAACATCACTTGGATTTTACTTCTAATTGTACCCAGAGTTGAAAGTGACAGTTATTTTAGGATTCCAGCACTTTCTAACAGCACCCCAGCAGCCTGACGGCTGGTCTTGCTTGTTTGCAGAAGTACGGCAGAGCTAAGGAAAAGAAGGCTGGCTGCTGTGTTCTGAGTGCACAGGGTTTTGTCTAGACTCTGGAATGGTTGTTCCTTTACTGCTGCAACCTTAAGCCTGTGTCACCAAAGCCCCTGCCAGGACAGCTTTTGAGAAGACAGATAGCATGGGAAGATAAGGCCAAGGAAGAGACTCAAATAACCCTAAGCTGCATTTGCAAGGCCCCTGGAGAATGAACTGAAGGGAAGAAATCAGATATCAGATCCCCCAAGTGGAAACTTCCCAAAGTTCTCTACTTACTGCAGACAGCCAACTTTAAATGGAAATTCCCCAAGACCCCAAGGGGCTTAGAGGTGGGCTCTATCAAGGAAAAGGCTGGCATTTAGAGGTATGGCTCTCTCTCTCTCTCTCTCTCTCTCTCTCTCTCTCTCACACACACACACACACACACACACACACACACACACACACACATGAATCCTGGCAATCCCATAACTCCCTGCAATGCCAGAAGGTTTAGAAGTTTCTGTGAGATTTCTGTGAACTCCTCTGGGCACCTAGTTTAGCACAGCCTTACTTACCCAGAAGGGAAACAGACTTAATTATTCTTCTCTATTTGGGTTTTTGCCTTGTTTTTACTGGTTAGTAAACCACTATTTCTTTTCATTCTTACTCAAATTTTCTCTTCCCCTTTCTTACTAAAACATCTGAAGAACAAAAACCATTTATGGGTTTGAGAGATGGTTCAGCAAGTAATGTCATAAACTTAAAATAGGGAAAAAAAAGAATAGCTACATCTTATTCAATATCTGAGTCATTTCAACCAACATTTAAAGTTGGTCATCGTAACATGTTTTTTGATGATATACTATTTCTGAAGCATCTTCAAAAGGGAGAGAGAATTTTAATATTCTAAGAAGACATGGATATCAGCTAATTTTCTCATGACTTTTTCTGTCATTAGAATTCTAGGTCATAATAGGTTATGGACAGAAGACTACAGTGCACTTAGGTTTGTCTTTGTTGACCTTTAACCTGTATTTATTTGTCCTTCCTTATCAATCTCTTCAGGTGTAGCTTTAGTTAATTTTTCTTTGGTTCATGATCTAGTTCCCCTGTAGAACCTCTCAAAAGCAAGTCACTGACTTGAATCCAATGTTCTAAATTTGTGCTGGGAGCCAGTGTTCTGGGTCCTTTCCTGTTTTCTACTTTACAATGTGACATTCCTTAAGGGTCCCTCTATAGAGCTATTTGTTGAACATGCACATGGTCATCAGGGCTCAGGGCCCTTGTTCTGATGGCCATGACTTAATATCTGCTTCTTTTATGTAGAGAACTTATGAAATTTCTCCATATGAAATCCTTCTCATGACCCCTCAGCCTTATGCTAGTGTGCTGTTAAGATTTTTCTTTTTCGAATGCTATAGTAATTAAGATTCCCACTATGATGATTTATCAGCCTCATTGGATTCAAAACCACCTAGGAGACATACATCTGGACATGTCTGTGAGAGATCTTTGGAGAAGTTTAACTCAGGAAAGAAGACCTGCCCTTAATGTGAGTAGCACCATCCCTGGGCTGAGGCCCCAGACAAAATAAAAAGGGAAAAAGGAGGAATCTGGCTGAAATGCTGTCTGCCACCATGATGAATTACCCTTAAACAGTGAATCCAAATAAAGTCCTTCTTCTTTAAGTTACTTTTGTAAGGAATTTTATAAGAGCAAAGAGAACAGTAGTTAATTCACCCAGGGTCATACTCAGCCCACACAAGCCCTGGTAGACACAGTTAAACAGAAAGACATGTTATAATTTCCTTTACAATTTGCATTGCCAATCCAGTTACCTTTTATTGTATGAAAATTCAAGGGAAAGCTTCCTGTACTCTCTATTGTCTAATATTAAAGCCATAACATTTGGACCACCTTTGCTAGAAATTTCACAAGTGAGTTTTGCTTCCTTTACTGCATCTGACACGGGGCTTTTGGAGAGAAGCCTGCAAAGTCTCCTAGACATCTGCTGTAGTTCCTTTCCTGTCCTGGGAAATGGGAAAATGACTTCACCAAAGAAACCTCATACATCACACTGCTTGTCCTCTCTGCCCACTAAAAGCACTAGAAGCACAAAGTTCTCACAACCAAAAATCTATCATCTGAAACTTGAAACATGCTTCCTTCTAAAAAGTTTTTTTTTTCTTACAAGCAGCAGTGTTTGGGGGTAGAAACTCCTTCCTAGGTTTCCCAAATTCCAAGACAAATCAGCTTAGAAGTTGGGAAGATAGAACAAAATGTTAGTTGTCCTTCAAGAACTAAGCCTTAAAGTCGACCTTTGGATTTTCATAGTTCTTAAAAGTATAGGACTGTCAGCAAGAGAAGAAAAACTGATACTTGAAGTCCAATAGTTAATATTCTAAGACAGGGTTAAAATGATCAGTGACATCAGCCACTCTCTCATAAGATAGATAGATAGATAGATAGATAGATAGATAGATAGATAGATAGATAGATGGATGGATGGATGGATGGATGGATGGGTGGGTGGGTGGGTGGGTGGGTGGGTGGGTGGGTGGGTGGGTGGGTGGATGGATGGATGGATGGATGGATGGATGGATAGACAGACAGACAGACAGACAGACAGACAGATAGATGTATTACAAAATGTACAAAAAAGTTTCCTAACAAACAACAAACTTGAAGACTAAGTCCTGAATTACTGCTTAAACACATTATCTGTTACACTAGTGTTTACTTTAGTAGGAAGAACTAAAGATTGCATTATTCGATTGTTAGCAAATTATATTCAGTATTGTTTCCAGGAGTTAAATATTCACTATAGGCTACAGTGAATTTTTTTAATATCACTTATTCATTTAACCAGATATTTCCCTACAGCTGTAATGTTAAGTGCTGTCACCACATTTGGAACTTAAGATCCCGAAGTACATCAAATATTCAGATACAGTGTTTTCACCCAGTATCCTCCCCCTCTTGGCACAGCGCCCTCACTTCCTTCTCATAACAGGGCACAGTGGAAACTGGCGTGTTCTTTCACTTGACTGCACATGACTGGTCCTGGGACCTTCTTCTTGAGTTTTTCAGAGTGGAAAAGGAAAATAGTTCATTTCTGCCTTGAGGCAGAAGTTATGAGATGGGAGCATAGAGACGAATGATGAAAGACATAGAGAGACAGTAAGAGAAGCAGAGGTTCAAGCAACAATTTCCTCTTGCCTAGAGTATACCCACTGCTGACTTTCTCTTGATCTTCTGCCTCAACTGTTTCCATGGTTTTCTCCTGTGTTCTCAAGTAGTTCAGACTAGGTTCCAATTTCACACTCAAGTGAGTTTTTTCACTGATGTACAGAATCAACTTTTATCACAGTATAATTAAAATACTGAGCCTATGAAAATAAAATATCCAACGGTATCAAGAGGGAACCTGCAAATATCAGTAGTACCACCAGGAGCTGTGATGCATTGGGTAACGGTAGATAGTAGCATCTTGGGATTCATTAAATGATTACACCCAGGATTAGTAGGTGTTACCATCAATCTCCATCGTCAGTTTGACTCAACATAGAGTCACCTAAGATATACATCTGCATGTATCTGTAAGGCATTTCCAGAAATGTTTAAATGAATAGAGAAGACCCGCCCTCAATATGAGTAGCATCATTTCATGGGCTTGCTGCTCAGAGTGCACAGAAAAGGAAAATACAGAAAACCAGTCGAGCACATTCATCTCTCTGCCACTTGATTAACTCTTCCTTCCATTATTAATCACATAAAGATGGGGAGACTACCATGTAGGATAAACTGAATTTCTTCCTTCCTTTCTTCTTCCTTTCTTTCTTTCTTTCTTTCTTTCTTTCTTTCTTTCTTTCTTTCTCTCAACATTTTATCCTATATCCTATTTGCCTCTCTCATTCAAAATCCTCAGCAATATTAAGTTTGAATCGAGCCACTCCTCCAGTCCTGCATCCCTAGTTCCTCTCATAGAGTTATGTGCATAGAAGCAGCTCTAAAAATAAGGCAAAGCTAGGGAACACAGGAAGAAACTCAGATAAAAGTGTGCACACTGTGGTGGATGGGGAGGGAACGACAACCAAACTGAGTTCAGGAACTTGGATTGGAAGGAGGAAGGAAGAAAAAGTGTGTTGTGAGCAACACTAAGGATGACCGCTGATGGCAGGACAGGGTTGCCTGCCTAAGACTAAAGAATGCTGTTCAGACAGGCATTACCTGGTGCACACAGCTGTCAGAATGAACCCGAAAGGACCCAGAACACCACACTGTAGCAACATATCCACTAGGGTCATCCCTTGGGAGCCTAACCTCCAACTCAAGCCTAGACATGCTAGAAACGAGCAGAGAGCCCTGCTTAGAAGTTCACTGGGAGAACTGAATGGTTGCTGAGGGTGGGAACTCGCCTACTCTGTCGTGGTTGTCTTTAATAATGGGGCTGAGGATAGACAAAATCGTGGATTTGTACATGGCGAGGTTTCATCTCTGCTCAGTTTCTTTTTTGCTAGTCCAGATGGAAACGTGTTTTAAGGCAATGAGCTCGACAAAAGTCTGGTTCAAGAGCTCTGTGAATGCTTTTGGGAAGAGTTTGTCCTTGATCCTTTGGCCACCACACCTGGGAACTTGATTCATGGGCAAGTAGCAGCAGCACCACATGTTTAAAAGGTAGAGCTGGGGCCTTAAACTTACTAAATCAGAACCTGCGCCTGAATAATCTCCAAGGCTGTTTAAACCCACACTAAAATTAGAGAAGACCAGCCAAGCAACATGGAGCCATTCCAACTGCGTGTTAGAAGTGTCATGATGAAAACGTATTTTAGCAAAGTGTTTATGGAACAGGTTAAGAAATGCCAGGAACAAGCAAGTGTTTGTTTTTCATTATTCACCACTTTCTCTCCTGATAAGCCTCATTGACATGAAGGAGAACTTTATCTTTGAAGACAAATGTTTGCATAAGTGTGTGGGAGGCACTGCTGACACGGCCTCAGAAGATGAGCTAAGACGTTTTCTTTTATGAATTTCTGACTCACGGTGCAAAGTGGGAGGAAAGGTCAGCTGCAAGAGGACAAGGTCAGCTGCAGAGAGTTGCCCTAGAAAAGGGAAGACTCACAGAAAGTTGAAAAGACAATTTAGAGGAGGTGTAAGAAAAAAGACATGGAATCCACCGAAGATGAATCAAAAGTTTGCCGTGGAATGGTGAAGGTGTGCATCACAGCTGGTGGGCACTGAAGCAGGAAATGTCATGAAAAGAAATGTGTGTTGAGTTCACTGTCTGTGTCTTACACTTCCGCGTAAGGGCTAGATGTAATCGAACTCCACGCTGAGTAGCAGTACTTGATGATAAAGTACCAAGCATAAAATACTGCGTTCAACTCCCCAAACCCATATGCTGAAAAGAGAAAACTAACTCTGACCTCCGTGAACTGAATGTGGCATGCACACGTGGGTATGTACAAATCAGTACATAAATTTAATATTTTAATATCAATAGCAAATGTAACAAAATCTTTAAATGTTAACACAATGTTAATTTAAAATAATAAATACATACATGCAATACTTTTAAAGAAAATAAGGAGAAAAAAGGACATCCAAGGTGAAGAGAAAAATAAAATAAAAATGACAAGTTCTTCGATTAGCAGCAAAGAAATAAAGAAGAGAGGTGTGAGAATGGAGGAACCATAGGAAAAACATGTAGTCTCCATGGGACAGACTGGGACCTAACAGAGAGCAGAGGACAAACACCACATAGATCACAGAGTGCAGTGTGGCACCGAGATACCACTTAAGAAAGTGGGGGCTATGGGCCACACACGTCACCTACCAGAAAGAGGCTGGGCACTACATAAATGTCACCTAACAGAGAACAGAGGCTGTGCACCACACACATGTCACCTAACAGAGAACAGAGGCTGTGTACCATACATGTCACCTAACAGAGAACAGAGGCTGTGCACCACACACATGTCACCTAACAGACAGCAAAGGCTGTGCACCACACACATGTCACCTAACAGAACAGGCAAAAGGGGGCAACAAAAACTTTCAGAGATAAATTAAATAGTGCTTTATTAACCTTAATTTTTAAATGCTAATGGACAAATCCTACCAGTGCTGAAAGACTGGATTGTGGGAAAAACTGTTGAACTAAACCAGCCTGTTAATTTTAATGATGTTCTGATATCAGAAGGGAAACAGGAAACAGGTTATGCCTTTATTTCTACAGGAAAAAAAAAGCTATGGGTTCCCCTCCAAGTTGATAAAAAAAAAAATACGACATGACAAAGAGAAACCACCTAAAGACCTTGACTATGGTCAAGAAAAAGGAGACTAACAAGATAAACAAGACAGGTGATGTATGTGCAGTGATGTATATGTCTCTGTACACTGAGACAGTTCTGGAACTGACTGAGACTTACCTGTCTATATACATCCAATAACACCTATTAAGCACAAAATTCTCTTGACTTATTATTACATAACATCCTTTAAGATGGCATGAATAGAAAAAATATGGTAGCTTGATTATGTGATCAAACTAACCTCTAAAGAAAGGCAGTTGTCTTTCCTTATCGACCTCCCTTAACTGATCTGGGCACCCTGCATATTCCGTATGATTGTCTTTACAGAGCCATGTGTCGCTTGTAAGGTTTAAAAATTGTGTTGAAGAAGAGGAAGACAGCCCTGACAGGATTCATACTCTGGGATGCTGAGATTCTAGTACTTTCCATTCCAGCTCCTTGCTTGATTCTGCTTCAACTACATCAAAGCTGTTTCCTCTAAAGACTTGCTTCCAGGACATTTCCAGAACAGCTAGCTCACCCACCCAGCCTTTCAGACTGTTACAGTCAGGACTGCAGCTAAGCTATGAACTTTCTTGCACATAGAGACTAGAAAGCAAATGACGTCAGCTAGCCCTCCTTTGACAAGCCAATTTTCCTATTTCCCTTTGGGCCCCCATAAGAAAATTCTTCATTACGATTCAGCTAGAAGCAAGCAAAAGGAGATCATCACCACACTTCCTTATGTTGGAGTGACTGATTCTGATTATTTTATGAATTATAGATATGTTGTCATTTTAAGGTGTAGTTTGCAAATGTTGTAGTTTTTGATGGGGAAAAACTAGAGATCTCAGACTAAAGGATTTCTACCTTTCCCTTCTTCTCTATCCTTCTTTCTTAAGTAAAGGAGACAGAGGTAGAAGAGAAAAAGGGGGAATATAGTAATATCATAATCATAATCTCACATTGATAGAAGTCTTTATAATTGATGCAAAATTGAAGCTATAATTTCTTACATTGGTACAGAATTGCATATTGATATAGGATTAGGTTTTAATTGGTATAAATCTGTATAGTGTAACAAAATTTGAAATTAACATTGTTACTTTTAGATAGGCATTGTGCCTATGCAACTCATTTAAGAATACAAGGCTTTGGCCCAGTTCTTCTAATAGCTGTTATTACAAACTGTTTGGGATAGTTAGTAACACAAGTTAAGGGGCAGATAGCAAACCCATGTTTATATTAGATTCTGATTCAATTATAATAAAGGGTTTTTGATTTACTCAAATAGAAATGGCTAGAGCAGTCAAGGTTTAACAGTTAAGATATAATTTATGTAGTCTTCAAAAACATTGGGAATCCATAGAATGTGACATTTAATGCTATTTCATTATTAAGAATCATTTGTCCACAAGACATGCCTGCTCCTGACAACTTCCCCTTCATGGTTCAAAGAAAAATTGAGCATCTTTACCTCCAGGAGAAGTTGCTTATCATGGCAAGGTAGCCACTGGACAGAAATTGCCTATACCATCTTCAGACAAACTACTGTCCAAAAGGACAAACAGATGTTGGATAGTTGACTGCTATGCTCTGCCAACACAGGGTAAGCTAGTCCTTTATTTTCCCACTTCACTGCTGGGTCTACCAGATGGCTCTGAGCTAAAAGGCTGAAGGCAGAGGCTCCAACATTATAAAAAATTAGGGGACTGTCCAGGTAGTCAGCTGTCTCTACAGACTGTTTAAGTTTTAGAAACTATGAGATTTTTTATATACCAGGTAATATTTGTTCTCAGATTTCTGATGGAGTTGAAGACTAGTTACAGTCTCATAAGCAAACTTAAGTTGTTTATCATTGAGAGATATGATATAGACTTAAAAGGATGTTTTTCAGATGGTAATGCAAAGTAAACGCAGAACATAATTCAGGTACAGAATTGTAAACTCTTTAAGTTGGGATAGACGGTAAAGTGCTTTATCTAAATTGACAAATAGGATAGATTGGGTGTTGTGTGTATATTATATTTTACCATTTGAATAATTGTGAGGATTGGATTCAATTTATATCTGAGAGAAAAGAGCCTTTTAATTGGAGACAAAGGGGAAAATGTTGTTGGTTGCCCTGGTGCTGTTTGCATTTTGATGTTAATTCTACTTCCTCAAGAGGGGATGCCGCTGATGAGGGTTAGATCACATACTCAGGTGACCTCCCTGAACCTTCTCCCGACTGGTCAAATAAAGGCTAGAGCCAATGAGGGGAAAGGTGGGACTGGAGGACTCAGAGAGAAGAAGGAAAGAGAGAGATGGAGAAAGAGGAAGTGAAAGGAACACGGAGTAGAACTGCATGGCTTGGAGAAGTCATAAGTAGCAAGGGGTCTCATAGCTGGGGACTAAATTAGTATAGTGAGAGATCTGCCCAATCTAGGTATATAGTTTATAAATACAATGACTGGTTGTGTGTTTTATGTGGGCTTATTGGGGTAAGAAATTACTACAGCATAGCTATGATGTTGCCAGCAATAGGTTGGGCCTTCCAACATGAAAAACAATCAAGACAATCCCCCACAGACATACAATCCCCCACAGACATGCCTATAGGCAAATAGGCCCTAGGAAATCCATTCTCAGGTGACTCCTGCTCAGGTCAAGTTGAAGAGTAAAGCTAAGAGAGAGGCTATACAGCATGTAGACTATTAACATAGAATAGAGACTGTGGACCAAGGAAGCTTGCCCACAGATGCTAAAGACTAAATGTCATGTAGTTTTCACCTGTCATAAGTGGGCCTCCTTAAGAAAATTAAAAGGTTTGAAAATAAAGCACCCTCTCAGAGGCAAGGAGAGGGGGGTTTAGGGCATGAGAAACCTATGAGGTGGACTAGAAAGGAGGCAGCATTCTGGATGTAAATAAATAAAATGATTAATTAATAATAAATAAATAAGATCATTTAATCTTTTTCAACTTTTTAAAACTATAAAAGCCATTCCCAACTCTTAGGCCAAACAAAACTATGCAGAGGCAAGAGGAAGCCTACAGTCTCAATTGATAATTCTTCTATTAAGTTGTCAATCACACTAATTTTCTTTTGTGGTTAGTGGCTGAAATTTTACTTTCATGTAGTTTTTGATCCACAAAGAACTTGGCAGGAGCCATTCAATTTTCTAAAGGCTATTGTTGAATTAGCCTGCAATTCTATTCAATTTGAAGATGGAGGAAGGAAAAGACTGGGGTATCTGTGAAAATGGTGCAGCGCGCTAAAGCATGAACTAAATGGATGACAATAAGTAACGTTCTCTGCCAAAGTTTGGTCAATTCACAGCCTTCTCAACGGTGACGGCTTTGAAACTTTGTCCAGTTTCTATTATTTTATCAATGTATCTGCTGCCTGGCACGTGATGGTCCCTCTCATGAGATATAACTTTAAATTACTTTGGTTTAATTTCAATATCTTTTTAAATAAAACACACCAACAGTTGCTGATCTGTTGCTTCGGGGAATAAATTAGAAGTGAGAACACTGCACGACTGTGCAGCAGCTCCAAGTCGTGAGGATGACTCCAGAGCCTTCTCCCATGGATATTTCCTCTAAGTGAGGCACAGAGGAGGCCTTTAATTGTTTTGTAGAACCACAAAGTAGGGCTTCTGTTGTCCTTCTCCTTTCACTACTGTGGGTGAATACCAATTGTAACAGAGTTCCATTTGGAAGGAGAAAGACGCCCATTCAGTGTACTCTGCACATCTGAACAGTCCAGAGAGAGAATGCATCCATTTAGGGAAATTGAATGCTGTATTTCTGTTAACGTACATGCAATACTGGATCCAACAACCCATTCTTCCCTCTATTCTCTACCGTGATTCAGCCTATCTGTGATAGTGCTCAAGAGCAAGAGGCCCATTCTTCATGGTGCTTCTGTCTTCTAGACAGATGCAGATAAAACAAATGGGTAATTCAATGTGTATCTTGTCGTATGGTGAAAAAGACTGCAAGCCAAGAGAGGAAGGGACATGGGTATGGGTATGGTTTCTCTTTTATACAGGTTAGTCAAGGAGCAAACCCTGCAGAGGTGTAAAGAAATCAGGGAGCAATGCAATGCGGATATGAGAAGTATTCCTGATAATGGTGAATAGGAAGTACCAAGTCTATGGCATGGGAGCACGCTTGCAGAGTTCCAGGGGCATGCAAGAAGATACCAGAGAGCAGCAAAAGGGGAGGCACGTTCTGTTTTGTTCAGTGCTGTATTCTCAATACTGTTGCATGGCAACAGCCCTTTAAGGCATGGCAAGTGAAGGAAGCTGGCTGATCACAATTTTATCCACAGCAAGAAAGAAAGAGACTAGGGAGAGAACAGGGAGAGAGGACAGAAAATGAAGTGAGAACTGTCTGTCCACAGTGAGGTATTTCCTCCAGTATGTCTCTACCTCCTAAAAGTTCTGTAACTTTTCCAAACATAACCACCAATTAGAGAGCATGTGTTCGACTATGTGAGTCATTCAAACCACCACAGGTACAAGTATTGTACAAGTTGCCGTTCCATCACCACTGTGAAATCATACATGACCAAGAAGTTTAAGGAGAGGAGGGTTTATTTTGGCACATGGTCCGAGGAGCACAGGTGTCATGGTTGGAAGTTGTGGTGGCTGGTCATGTTGCATCTGCAGTCAGGAGAAGACTACTGCTCATCCTTCTGCCTGTTTTGCTAGCCTGGGATTCAGGCCTATGCCATGGTACCTTCTCCCTCAGTTTACTCTTTCTAGAAACACACACACACACACACACACACACACACACACACACACAGCTATGTCTTTTAGGTGATCCTCAAGCCTGATAATGTGACCAGATGTAGAGTATTAACCAATGCAGGTTTTTCTCACAAATAAAATACCTGACACGGTAGAAAGCACTTAAATGAACTATTGTGCTCTGGGGACAAATACGGAAAACAGAAATTACGAAATAGAAGACATCTGAACTCTCCTCAGCTTCAGATGTGCTCCTGGCAAACATCTCTTTTTCGTCTTCTTCATTTTTTTTTATTTTGCCTCTAGAGTTTTCATGGTATTTGTGACAATGTCATAAAAAAGGAAAATAAGTCAATAGGAAAATATGGATCTTATTTAAATGTGTACAAAAATTCCAATTGCAACACCCAGCATTTGTTAGCCATGTGGTTTTATTTATGCGGCCAAAAGACATAAATTCATTTACTATAAAAGCTGGTAACATTGGGTGTTTCCACTACAAAGGGTGTTGAACGGTCCTCTGCCTTCCAACTCAAATACCTTTGAAGTTCAGAGGTCCAGAAAAGCTCCGTGATGCTGAAAATTAGAACAACTTATCTAAAGCCAGAGTTTGGCAGGAGCTCCTAACTGTGAATTTGGCAGGAGTTTCTGACTGCAAGGCTGATGAAATCGGATGGACAGAAACCAGATGCGGGCTCAGTGATGCTGTGTACCGTGTAGCACAGCATCCTTTCCTCCCTAAAGGAATAGGAAGAACAGAGGAGGACCCCCAGCCTTACAGGAACGCTAAGCACTGTGAACTGACTGGGTCCCTGAAGACAGCATTCATGACAGGGATGCTCCAGTAACCTAGTTACCTTTCATGAGGTCCCAGTCTCTTGAAGGTCTCACCACTTCAAGAGCCACATAGACACAAAGCGTCCATCATATGTTCCTGTGGGAACAAAACATATCCAAACACGGTGATGACTTTTGCCTCTGGCCCCAGAAACGAGGAGACCAGCAATCCTCTTTTAGGGTGGCCTTAAGCAATGCTGAAGAGGGCTGTGACATCAGGGCTACCGGGGTGGCTCTGTGATGAAGAGCAGGTACTGCTCTTGTAGAGGAGCAGAATTCTGCACCAACACCATTTGGATAGCTCACCATCTCTGTGACTCCAACTCTAAGGGACGCAGTCCCCTTTTCTGGCATGTGTGGGCACCTATACATATGTTCATATACACACAGAGAGACATACACATAAATAAAAATAAAAATAAGTTTTTAAAAAGAGGACCCCAGGGAATAGGGAGTCCCATGTTTATAGAAGGCCAAAGTTGCTGGTTCACAGAATTTAAAAAGATGAGACAGTTTCAACCCAGTTTTCTATAAATTTGACTTTTTTTCCTAAAATCTAAAGGCAGAGCAAACTATCAAGATTCCAGAATAACACTAAGGGATTTAGATGAATATAATAAAAAAAAAGTGCATGAAATGAACGAATAAGCCAGGTTGTGTGGACCCAAGATGGGCAAGCAGAGCTGGGTAGAAATCCTAGAGCAGGTGCCAACCTTTCGCACCTGGAAACCAGTCTGGCTTCTGGGGCATTGGGGAAAAACGCAGATGTTTTGATCTATAGAGAAGAAGACAAATGAAACTGAATCCAGATCTCACATCACGCTTGACAATCAGTTCCAGATGGGTTAATATGTAAAAGACAAACTTTCAAAACCCTTAAAGTAAACACGGGAGAGTCCTAGATGCTAGCAAGATTGATGAACCAGAAGATGGATTACAGGTTAGTATCAGAGTGGAAATCAAGGCATGAAGATAAATGGCAGCGGTTCCGTCTGAAAGATGAAGCATGTCAAATATATAAAAACAATAAACTATATACTTAAGAATATAGATTCTAAGAATACATATTTAAAGAATATAGAATACAGATTGAGATAAATAAAATTAAAAATTAATGTGTCATATCAACTATTGTAATTGAATAGTTCAACACATCCCTCAGAGCCAATAAATTAATCATAACAAAAATTAAAATACCCGGCTCTCATAATTTGATATCCAATACATAATATGTCTTAAATCATAGAACACTCACAATTGACAGTGTAGATCAGAAGCTATCAAGAGTTGATCTTCTGATGGAAGGAAAAGTTAATTTTTTTTTTTAGAAAGTATGGCCCCTGGGCTGTCTACTTGACATACCCAGGAGGGAAGAACTTTAGTTGAGGTGCTGCCTCCATTAGACTGACCTGTGGGCATATCTGTGGGACATTTTCCTGGTTACTAATTTTGGTAAGAGGACCCTATGGTTGGTGCCACCCCTGGGCAAGAGGGCCTGAGATATAAAAGAAAGGAAGATGAGTAAGCCACAGGAAGCAAGTAAGGGGTGTTCCTCCATGGTTTCTGTCTCAAGACCTGCCTTCTCCTTTTTGGCCATGGTGCTTATCACAGAAACAGAAAAGCAAGTGGATACAGACATGGTGGCTCAATCCTGCTGCAGTTAAGCGGCCCCTGCCATGAGAATACACACAGCACAATCAGTAGGCTATCGCTAAGAAAGAGAACAGGAGGATAAGAAGCTGGAGGGTTGGGGTTGGGTGGGTCTGGAAGGACTTAGGAGTTAGAGGGTCTGGAAAAGGGTGAATATGTACAAAAAACACTGTCGACATGTGCAAAGTCCTTAAATAATCATCATAAATCATAACATTAAAAATTACTAAGGTGAAAATTTGCCAAAAATGTTAAGGCATATGAAAACTTAGATTTAGTAGCAAAATAGTGTATTTAAAGCATAGGAATGAAAACCTTAAATACTGAGAAAATTAATGATGGAGGGGATTGGGCAAAGAGCACTTGGGCAAATCCAGAGAGCATAGTGAGGAGAGTGATGCTAAGAGAATGAGAGCGACATATGAAGAAAGCAGCTGGTGCAGACTGCAGCTCGGCCTCGGGATGGAACAAAGACAAAGAATATTCTTCCCACATAGGAGCATGAGCCAGACCTGAAGTGATTTAATAGATGATGGAAAATAGACAACTGGTAGACAGATAATAGATAGATAGATAGATAGATAGATAGATAGATAGATAGATAGATAATTGATAGACAGATGATAAATAGATGATAGATAACAGATAAAACCAGATGATAGATAAATAATAGATGATGGATGGATGGATGGATGAATAGATAGGTAGATGATAGATGACAGATAGATGATAAATGGATGAAAGCAGGAGATCGATATATTTTTAAAAACCTCCAGTCAAATACAATAAAAACAGTGACAAAAGGAAAAGAACATAAACAAACCAACAGCATCCCAACGGCACAGGGAAAATTTGGAATTGGAAATTTGTCTGTGCAACACACATCATTAAAGAAGGAAAGCATGGGATTGCGGCCCCAAAAGAGCAGTAGGGAAAGCCCATCGTTGAAAGGTTTACTAAAAGCACAGAAACAGAGAAATAACAAAGCCTGTATCTGTATGTGTCTGCAAAATTGTAGAAAACACTGCAGGCACAGAGAGAGTATCACACATCTAGAATGACCATGCCTAGGGCTAAGGCAAGGTGAGAGGAGGAGATAGGAGAGAATCCCTAGAAGCTGGCTGCACAGGGAGCTCTGTGTGCACAGGTGAGCCAGGAACAACACCTACCTCAAACGAGGTAGAAGACAATAACTAACACCAAGGTCCTCTGATCCCCCACAGGAGCACTGTGGCATACACACACCTGAACTCAAACAGTCCGTATATACATGCTATCTAAACACACACACACAAGCACTATGTCATGTGCACACCTGAACTCAAACAGTCCGTATATACACGCTATCTAAACACACACACACACAAGCACTATGTCATGTGCACACCTGAACTCAAATACTCAGTGTATATGCACACTCAATGAAAAGACAGACAGACAGACAGACACACACACACACACAAACACACACAAATAGAAATAAAATCCAATGAATAGAGAGATGTAATATGTTTATTTCAGTTAAAATTATGAAGTAAAAATTGCCACAGTCGACACGGCATGGAAAAGAGGCTGAAGAACTTCCCCTACAGGCAAACCAAATGAAACAAAAGTGCCAGTGTTGTGCCGGAAATGATCACTGTGAGAACACAGGCAATCAACAGACATCTCCACTGATAAAGCTTTTACGGTTTCAGAGAGTACAGTAGGGGTGGCAGACAGAAAGTCTACCACAGCGAACACCAGACAGGTGATAGAAACCCTGGCTATCAAGGAGATGCGATGGTGATATGATGGTGCCATTTAAGGTAGTAACTAGCTCAAACAGGGAACTGGAAAGCACTTTCCCTTGTTAAAGGGGAAGAAGGCTGGAAATGGGTTTTAAAGGTTACAGAAGAGCTAAGCTGCTGGGGAGTAGGCCAGCCTGAAGCTTAGCAACAGAGGGGTCACAACTGAAAAGGCTGGCAGGCAGGAGCCAGAACTCTGACACACCTGCTCAGCAGGCGCTGGCATGTGGAGTGACAAGGGACAGAAACACATCTGGCTTCTCCTTGCAACTTTCCCATCCATGCTTTTGTCTAACCCAGCCGAGAGACAGGGAAGTCCAGTCTTGATGGACCAAGATCAGGCAGGAAAAAAAAATGGGCAAAGTGTTTGGGCCGATTATACTGCACTCCAGCAGGCTGGTTTGTGCATCCTTGTTATCCAAGTGTCTTCCTACCCAGGACTGCAGTTCCTACTGGGACCACTTACTCCTGGAGCTCTGGCCTTGGAGATTACTAGGGTCCTGAAGATCTAGGAACTGTGAGTAGGGCTGGGTGGGGGGAAATCCTCAACCATTGCTGGCACTGGATCCTGAAGTTCTAGGTACAGTGCTGTGGTTCCCAACCATTGCCAGGCCCTTGTTACTTGTTATACTCCACATGTTTCCTCTCCCTCCTCCCTCCTAGAGTCTACAAACAGTCCATTCACTCAGTGCATCAATTCAAATGCTATTCAATTTTTCGGGGTTTCTGACTTAAAAACTCCAGAAAAAAAATGTTAGCCAATACAAAAGTCCAGGATAAATCAAAAAACTCCTCAAACTATCCTCACTGATGTTTTTCTTTTGGAGTCTTTTATTATCCGAAAGGGAAAAAAAAACTTGAACGGCAAACACTGCAACCCCTCCTGCATTTTTGAAACACAGTATTGGTCTAGAAGGTACAGCTCTTTCTTCCAAAGCTCTTCCTGACTTAGCAGAGCCCTCCAGCACTATTTTGCCCCTTCTGTTTTCCTAGGCAGTCCCAAGGAATGTCAAGATCTCAAAGGTAACCAAAAATGAATGTGTAAGTAAGCCAAGTAGGGAGAAGCCTGTGTGGAGTACTTCCGGCCATCGGTCTCCAGTGACTGTCACACACACACTCAGCTGGATGGCTTCAGCTGTTTTCGTCTTCCTGATCTTGACAATTCAAGATGAATTCTTATAAGAGAACTAAAATCCACCCCCAAGGTTTTATCAAGACATCTTCGGATGGTGATAGCGTACAGCTTAAAGACACTTGTAAAAAAAAAAAAAAGTAAATTTTATTCAGAATAGCACAAAGAATTGGGTGTGCTTTTCTAGAAAACCGAACTATGAGATGACTAATATTCTAGATGCAAGAAAACACTGATGGGATGTTTTGGGAATTGGTGTTTGACTCATTCCTGAAACCTTTCTAGGTCCGTATTCAGGACTCATCTACCAACCTACGCAGGTGAGTGTGCCAAAGTTTGTTTTTCTTTCTCTACCGGTGTTATCAGCTAGTGACACATGCTGTCAGATTGCCTGCTGGTTTAAGAAAATGAAAGAGTGGTTTATCCTCAGGCACATTAGAAGTGTCACTCCGAGTGATCGATCGGGACAACTGGGTCAAAGGCATCTTGGGTAACTCCATCTTGGAGAGGAAAAAAAGATGACGATGGACAAGAAACAAAAGCACCCAATCGAGCTTGGAACTGAAGGATCAGATCAGCCGCTGATGGAGATTAAGAAAAAAGATGGGTGGTGGCTCTGACAGCACGGACTCAGAAAGGTCATGTGACTTCCTCCCAGGGTCACCGATGACCTTCTCCAGGAAAACCTACTCTACAGAGAGCATCAGCTAAAGGACCTGACGTGGGCTCCACAAAATCCACAGGCGAACAGTCCAAAGGAGGGAACGCCTCGCTGTTGCTATGGAGAGCTTTCATCGTGTCTGACAGAGTCAGGGAGGCTCTCGTACATGATAGCAGGAAGTAAAGAGAGCACTTGTCATAAAGAACAGGCTCTGGAGGACAAAGGTAACAGGGACATGGAATCTATGGTCCTGAAGCAGAGTTAAAAAGCTTGAGTCTTCACAGTCTCAGATCAACACAGAGCCCTGAGAGACTGTTTGAAATGAAGGAAGCAACAAAATTTTGCAGTAAATATGTGAAGGCAAAGTCATGAACATAGATACTAGAATGACCAAAGAAAAAGACATGCAAACAGACAAAAAAAAAACACCCCACCATAATGTCCTTTATACTCAAGAAACAGACTCCGAGCTTGCTAGCTATGCTGACACTTAAGTGAAATAACTTTATATCATCTGCACCCAAAAATAGCGAATCAAAATGTTCCATAAAGTACCCACGAATTACTCAAACTTTAAGTATGTTTTACATTTTTTTCTTCAAATTTGGCCTCTTTTTTATTTCTCATTAAGACCCAAACTACTGCCAATGTTGAAATGTATGGTTTTATCTAATTTTAGTTAAAGTTCTAACATATTTTCATGTGAGTTTTTTTTTCTTTCCCTCTCCATGTAAAAGAACCTGGCCAGCACATCTAAGTTTCCCCAAATGTTTAAGATTTCCATCTTAGTTTTTTTTTCTATTGCTGTGACAAAATAGTATGACTAAGGCTTATCCAAGAAAGCATTTGACTGGGATTACAGCGTCAGGAGATTAGAACACGTGATGCCAGAGGAAAGGCATCAGAAACAGTTGAGAGTTCATATCTCGCTGGCTGGAGTCTTTTGAAACCTCAAAGCCCACATGACACGCCACCTCCAACAAGGCCATACCTCCCAGTCCTTCCCAAATAGTGGGACAAATTTGTGAGCAAATATTTAAATATATGATCCTATGGGGGCCATTCTCACCCAAACTGCCACAATTTTGTTCAAGATTGTTAAACAGTAAGCAGTTAACCTCGTCCAGAATTTGTAGTATAGGGTAGGTGACAAAAATCTGCCCGTTACGTCTACAAACATATTTTCACAACTGAGTAACACTGGTCTGTCTTTGAGCCACTTCCATAGGGCACATATGATTGCATCAGAGTAGAGTTCATGTGTGGCTTTGCTTCATAAGAGAGAGAGCTTCCTCTGGAACTAGGCAGGGAGGAAGGAGAGCTGAGCCAGTCATACTTTAACTAGGTCTGTCACCACACCAACATCAAATAAACCAGTCTTTCTATCCCTGGGAAAGTAATATTTCCTTTAAATTTTGACTTTGTTTTTTCCCATCCTTTCTCTCCAGTCGTGGCACATGTGTGATGGTCACAGGACAATTTGAAGGAGTTGGTTCTCTCCTTCCCTGACAAGGATCTGAAGAATTAACCCTCATGTTGTTAAGCTGGGCAGTGAGCAATTTTACCTGCTGAGCCATCCCACAAGACCAATTTTATTTTATATAGTTTATATTAGAAAAATAAAATCTACTGAATTTGATTAAACTGCATATTATCTTTCCTTCACTTTTATCCTCAAACTTCACAACCTAAGACCAAACTAAAACATTCTGCAAAGGTCTGCCCCTGCTTCCTCAATTTTGATATATACTAATCACCTCTAACGCATAAAAGTCACTATGAATTATTTCTAACTGATGACACAGCCAAAGTACAGAAATCAAAGTAAACCACCTAGGCTAGTCACAAGATGTGCTGAAGTTACTTATATATCCATAGACATTCATAGAATGGTCCAGAAGTTTTATTCATAGGTATAGATCCAAGATAAGTATGTGTGCCCACTGAAAATCAGGTTTGAAAAGTGTGATGATTTGTATATGCTCCACCCAGGGAGTGTCACTATTAGGTGTGGCCTTAGGCGAATGCCAGCAGCAAACCACAGAACTGAGAATGGAATCAGAGAAAGGACTGGAAGAGCTTGAAGGGGCTTGAGGCCCCATATGAACAACAATGCCAACCAACCAGAGCTTCCAGGGACTAAGCCACTACCCAAAGACAATACATGGACTGACCCTGGACTCTGACCTCATAGGTAGCAATGAATATCCTAGTAAGAGCACCAGTGGAAGGGGAAGCCCTGGGTCCTGCCAAGTCTGAACCCCCAGTGAACGTGATTGTTGGGGGGAGGGTGGTAATGGGGGGAGGATGGGGAGGGGAACACCCATAGAGAAGGGGAGAGGGAGGGGTTAGGGGGATGTTGGCCCAGAAACCAGGAAAGGGAATAACAATTGAAATGTAAGTAAGAAATACTCAAGTTACTAAAGATGGAATAAAAATAAAAGAAGGTGTGGCCTTGTCGAAGTAGGTGTGTCACTGTGGGTGTGCGCTCTAAGACCCTCATCCTAGAAGACAGGAAGCCAGTCTTCTGCTAGCAGCCTTCAGAGGAAGATTTAAAACTCTCAGCTCCTCTTGCACCATTCCTTCCTGGATGCTGCCATGTTCCTGCCTTGATGATATTGGACTGAACCTCTGAATGTGTAAGCCAGCTCCAATTAAATGTTGTCCTTCATAAGACTTGATTTGGTCACTGTGTCTGTTCACAGAAGTAAAACTCTAAGACAAAAAGTTTATAGCAGAATCACTCAGAATATATCAGAGTAGAACTGTATGTCCCTCAATGAGAGAAAAAATAACAATGGGATATTACTCTGAAATTATAAAAGAAGAAAGCAATCAATTGATATACATATACATATATATTATGAAATATATATTAGTATATCATAATGTGTTATATTGTACTGCATTATAATATACATCAATTATACCACCTTGGCTAGTGATATAACTGGTATCACAATTGCCTATCACGCATAAGGTCCAGGGTGTGATCCCCAATATTACCAAAAAAGAAAAAGGAAGTGTTGTGGATTTGGTTTAATCCTTGTATTATATTAATTGGGTTCCCAAAATTGCCTGAGAATCCGCGTGTAAGACGCTGAGGGTCCCTGCCCCCAGTTGGTTTTGATTGGTAAATAAAGGTGCCAGCAGCCAATGGCTGGGCAGGGAGAGAGGGGCGGGACTTTAAAATTCTCGGGAGAGAGGACCAACAAGGAAGAAGGAAGAAGAACCGTCACGCTGGGAAAGTAGAAAGATCAGGCTTGAGCAGTGCAGGACAGAGAGACAGCCAGCGTGTAAGACTCGGGGATCATGGTCTAGGAGGGCTGCAGGCCTTCGTCCAGGATAGCCAAGATGGACTATCACTTTTAGTAAGTCATAGTTCAGGAATATCAGAGGGGAGAGTGTGTTAGCCATGGGAAGGTTGAGAAAGGCCCGATCATTGAGCTGACGAATGCATATTAAATATAAGGCTGTGTGTGTGTGTGTGTGTGTGTGTGTGTGTGTGTGTGTGTGTGTGTGTGTGCACATGCGTGTATACATATGTGTATCTTTCATTCAGGAATCCAGAACATTGGGGTGGGCATTGAGAAACTTGTGCCACCAGGGCAAGTACTGGAGTGCTTATCACCTACTGCTACAAAAAGTACCACAGTGAAAAATCTAGGCCTGGAGAGATGAGTGGGCGTTGACAAGAGCGCACCATTCTTGCAGAGGATCTGATCAGTGTTTATGAGCCTGCACCATTCTTGCAGAGGATCTGATCAGTGTTTATGAGCATGCACCATTCTTGCAGAGGATCTGATCAGTGTTTATGAGCCTGTACCATTCTTGCAGAGGATCTGAGTTTAGTTCCCAGCATCTGCTTTAGGTGCCTCACTATCCCTATAATGTCCACACCACGGTGTGGATCTCCTTCTAGCTTACCCCAGCACTATGTTAATGTGCAGACACCCACCCTCAGACACACGTATACATACAACTAAAGATAAAATCTGTTTTAAGAATTAAAACAAATTTAAAGAAGCAATGTAAATGACCCCAAAAGAAGTAAAATTAAACACATAGAACCAAATCTAACCCAGCACTTGCAAGATACTCAGGAAAAAGAAAAATATATAAAAACCTAAAAAAAAAAATCAAATAAACTCAGGAATACCCCCATGCTTCACTTCACTGATTGATGTTAAGATGGAAATATTCCTGAAATTACTCCACAAATTCTATCAAAATCCAAATTGTTCCTTAAACTAAAACAATAATTTGATCTTGGAAATACAGTGGATCAAGAATAAATAGCTAAATCAGCCTTGAAATGAACCCAGCTGGTTGATTGACATGTCCTGGTTTCAAACATTAGGAAAAGCTACAGTGCTCAAAACAGTACAGCAGCAGCAGCTGTCAAAGGATGTAGAAAGCATTAAAAGCGGATGGAGATTCCAAAGGTCATTTTAATTCCCATACGGGGTCCAAGGTAATTTAAAGGGAGCAGAAATTCTGATTCCCATAGGCAAAAGAAAATCCCAATGTCTAGTGCACAACACACATTACAAGTAACCACAGGTGAATTATTTGTCTGATTATAGTAGCTATGAAATCCTAGAGGAAATAACAAATAAATCTTTGGGCCCGTGGATGAAGTAATGATGACTTAGCTGTGGTGTCAAAAGCACAACAACAAAAGAAAAAAATAGATTATTTTTTCTAGAATTGAATTGAATATTGAATATTACTTGGAATCAAAACATTTGTGCATCGAAGACTATTGCGAAGATGAAAGGGAGAGCCCACAGGGAGGGAAAGACTAGTTCAAAACATTCTAAAACCCAAAATTCTCAGTACCATGTAATGCCCCAGATGTGGAGGAAATCCACATCTGACCTCTGAGGCACCACAGTCTCAGTGGAGACATGCTGGACAAATGCTACAGTCTTGCCCACAGGCTGGCTCACCTGTGGACTCAGGCTCCACTACTAAGGAATCTCATTATGCATATGCAAATACCCACGAACCCCAGAGAAGTTCAACTCCAAACCATTTAAGACACAAATCATTTCAGATAAGGGATTCTCCCTCCAGCCAAAGCGATCTCAGTCCAGAATCAATAAGAAATTTATAAGTCGACAATAAAAAGACAAATAATCCAATTTCTAAAATATCTCATACATGTGTGTTCACACATAGGCGTGCACATGTGTATGCATGTGGGGGCAGCGCCATGAAGGCCAAAAGAAATCTGGTGTTGGAGTTACAGGACAACATGGGGGAAATGGAGGCAAGGCTTCATGAAGAAAATTACAACGAAATTTATGGTGTCTTGGTTTTTAATAGATGAACAGTGTTCCATTGTGTAGATGTATCACATTTTCTTTATCTGTGGGGGACATCTCGTTTCCAGTTTCTGGCTATTATGAATAAAGCTGCTCTAAGCATAGATGAGCAAGTGCCTTTGTGGGATGGAGGAACAGCTTTTGGGAAAATGCCCAGAAGCAATATAGCTGAATCTTGAGGTAAAACTATTTCCAGTTTTAGTTTGCAGGCAAATGGATAGATCTTACGAACATCATCCTGAGTGAGGTAACCCAGTCCCAATAGGACATATATGGTATGTACTCACTTATAAGTGGATATTAGCCATACAGTATAGGATACCCATGTGTGAAGGTTTGAACATGCATAGCCCAGGGAGTAGCTGTATTAGGAAGTGTGGCCTTGTTAGAGGAGATGTGTCCTTGTGCATGTAGGCTTCAAGACACACATCCTAGCTCCCTAGAAGCCAGTCATCTCCTAGCTGCATTCAGAACAAGAGGTAGAACTCTCAGCTCCTCCAGACCCATGTCTGCCTGGAGGCTCCCATCCTCCTACTTTGATGACAATGGACTGAACCTGTTATCCAGCCCCAGTTAAATGTTCTCTAAGACTTACCTTGGTCATGGGGTCTGTTCACAGCAGTAAAACCCTCACTAAGACACCGAGTTACACTCCACAGACCCAAAGAAGCTAAACAAGAAGGAAGGCACAAGCAAGAATGCTTGAATCTTATAAAAAAAAAGGGGGGGGAGTAAAATTGTCATAAGAGGCAGATGGTGAGAAGGAGATGAGGAGGGGAATGCAGGAGGGAGCAGGTGTGGGGAGGGACAGAAGGGGATGGCCAGATGGCCATGAGAATGAATGGCAACCTGCACCTGACAGCGATGAGGAGGTAGGAAGGCAACTCCAGGAAGAGACAGAGAGCTGGAATAAGGAATGGAGCCAAGAATCAATAGGGGTGTTCTTAGATGTGACTCACATGGTTGAGGATATGAAACCTGAAGAGGTCACCTTTTGTAGCCAGGCAAGAACCCCAGTGGAGTGATAGGGACACAAACCCACCCACAAAACTTTCAACCCAAAATTGATCCTGTCTACAAGAAATGCAGGAACAGGATGGTGCAGAGACTGAGGCAATAGCCAAGTAATAACTGGCCCAATGTGAGACCCATCCCTTGAGCAAGCACCAATCCATGACACTATGAATGATACTCTGTTATACTTGCAGATACAAGTCCAGCATGGCTGTCCTCTGAGAGGCTCCACCCAGAAGCTGACTCAGCCTGATGTAGACACCCACAGCCAAGTAGTGGATGGAACCTGGGGACTCTTATGGAAGAAGAGAAAGAAGGATTGCAGCCTATAAGGGGATAGGAACACCACAGGAAGACCAACAGAGTCAACTAACCTGGACCCTTGGAGTTCTCAGAGACTGAACCACCAACCAAAGAATATACAGAGATGGCCTAGGTCTTTTTGCACATATGGAGCAGATGTGCAGCTCGGACTTTATGTGGGTCCCAAACAACTGAACCTGTGGCTATCCCAAAAGCTGTTGCCTGTCTGTGCCTTCTAGCTGGGCTGCCTTGTCTGGCCTCAGTGAGAGAGAATGGACCTGGCCTCACAGAGGTTTGATGTGGCCAAGGTAGGGGAATACCCAGGGGTGAGGGTGGGGGAAGGCAAATCTACTCAGAGGAGAAGAAGAAGGAAAGGAGGAAGGACTTCGGGAGCAAATGATGGGGAGGGATCAGTGAGTGGGATGTAAAGCGAATAAATCAAAACATAAATTTTTAAAAAGAGAAGAAAAGTCACAAGCACTGAGAAAACAAAACAGAAGAGCGATAAGTTTTGTAAGTTAGTCAGGCGGTGGCTCATGCCTTCAGGCCCAGCATGCAGGTGGCAAGAGGCAGGCAGGTCTCTGAGTTCAAGGCCACCCTGGTCTACAGAGTGAATTCCAGGACAGCCTGGGTTAACACAGAGAAACCCAGTCTCCAAATAAAAGGTTTTCAAGCTAGAAAGGAGGTAGGTGAGCAAACTCCAAGATCCTGAACTGCAATCAGACGACACCAAAGTCCAATCTGGTCTGCCAGAGAATCCCCAAACGATGCAGACACTGACAACAACCGGCCCTTTAAGGTGAAGGCAGGATAGGAGGAGCGTTGGAAGAGTGGCTTGCTGGGAGTGGTGCATACTCTGTAACACCCAGGAAGCAAAACTGGAGGGCTTATCATAAACAGATAGTTTTAAAAAGATTTCTACATCTAATGAAGTAATGTTCCTCTCTTATTGTGTTTATATGTTAAATTTCAACTTTTAGTTGTTAAATTAATTGGCTTTCCTGGAGATTACTTATTGATTTGGAATTAAGGACCTTTAGATCTGTGTCTAGAGAACACCGATTCTTATGTCCATACTTTTTTCTTGCTATGACAAATATCTGAGACAAAGAGCTTAAAAAGAGGAAAAATTAAAATGAAAAGTACGTTCGGCCAATATGGTTTTCACATTGCTTCTGGCCAATTACTTAAGCAAATACATAAAATATTTTAAATACATTTGGATTTGCACAAACTGAACTAAATACATGTACTCTGCAATTAAAAGAAATCTGGCCACTTATTTAGAGGGCTAAAAATATCAAAATATGCTCTTGATAATAGAAAAATTATTGAGTTTGATAAGAATGTGTATTGGAAGAGAAATGAATGTTATTTGGATTTAGTCACATTTTCTTACAAGCCCAGGAGTAAATGGCACAGTTTCAGTTACCTCTGTTATAGGCCCGGTTTGCTCCCTTCTGCATGGTTCTATTTAGACAGTGCTTTGTCCTAGACACTTTTTGAGAACATTTCCATATCGATAAGAAGAACTAGCCCTCCTATTGGTCACAAGTGTGGCCTGGGAGATACTTTGTAACTAGGAACACAGTAGACACTGCAGATTCCAGAATGCAAGCTAGCTTTGGCCAGGGGTCTCTCCCAATCATAAAACAAGTGGGCAGAAACATTCCCTGAGGGCCAGTGAGGAGACAGAAATGTCAAAGAACATCCCACAGGTACCACAGGGACCAGCCAGCCAGGACAGCGAAGGTTCAGAAGTGGACAGGAGAAGCAGAAGATAATGTGTCTGTGTTTCCTAAGGATGTTTAAATGACCAAAGCTCACAAGGAAATCGAGAGGGGAATCACAAAGCCCAGCCAAAGGAAAAAAGAGTGGCTGAGGGTGGCCATAGTGTTTCTTGACGGCAATCAACCGCTGACTAGGACAACAAATGAAGACATTGTTACTTACATATAAGTAACACAAGAGATGCTGTGGACAGAACAAAGATACACAACACATGAACCAGGAGTAGTGTGCATATACAGTTTTCAAAGTCTCTAGTCAAGGTCCGATGTATCAGACTGAGTATCTCAACACAACATATTCATTTGTATGCCCTCATGGTTGGTGGTTCACTTTAGAATTCAGTTTTATCAGCGAGCCAGCTCTAATAGCACCCATGCAGCACTAATCACAAGAATGTATATTGCTGCTCCCACTGGAACTCTCTACTTCACTGTTACCTGTCATATTAGCTAGGAATAACGCTCCCAGGGGGCATTTACTTAAACAAACTATCTAATGAGTAAAACTGTTCTCCAGGTTCTAAAAGCAAACGATGCATCAGTCAGTGGCAAGGGGTGGAACAAAGGCACAGGGTACAAATTAAGATTGCTTTCATGCGGTGATTAGTCACTTCTACAATGTGTCCTCATTTACCAAATTAGCTTAGAAGCTGTTCGCTCACATTTTTTCAGTATTTGGCCCAAGCTCAAGTCTGCCACGGAACCCTGGACATTCAACAGCATCTGTGCAGAAAATCTTAGAACTAGAAGAGCAAGGTGGAGCTCTTTGCAATCTTTCAGTGCAGTGCATATTTTTCACGAGCTACCTTCCTTCTTGGGTCTCTTAATAAAATGTTATTCATACTTCAGAATAAAATAAATAACTGATTTGCAAATTTGCTCTCCTGGTAGGGGTAGGCAGTCTTCTATAGGCTGGAGGAGGTGAAGCCTGGAGGCTTCTGTTTTCATACCCACTCTCAGTGCATATTCACAGGCAATGTCATGGTCAAGGAAAAACTAACTGACTTAAAATTCCTCACACGCAAAGAACAAGTTAGCCTGGGATACCTCTGTATTCCCTCCCTCGGAAAGCAGTCCACTTCAAGTGGTGTCGAGAAGTTGGATGTTTGTTTATCTTCAGATATGCACTGGAGAATGTGGTGAGCTTGCATTAGGACTCAAGACAAAGCAGGTTGAAAGGAACCGTTGACCAATCCGCATCCATCATCCCCTCGCTCTACCATGAAACCCAGGGAAACCTGTGAAAGAGCTGGCTGTTCGTACATGACTCCAAGTGAAAACAGGATAGTTCCGAAGTTTACATCACTGAAAGGAGGCTCTTCCTAGGTAATTTTTAATTCTGAATATTTGAGATGAGGAGGACCTAGGTCCCTGTCCATAGAAACATCATTTCATTTCAAATTAAATTCTTTGTCAGGAATATAAGATGTTGTTTTGTCCCTGACTCCACTAAACAGGTATAGCTCCTTAAACGATAATACCTAAAGGAGTTTACATGAGTTATGTCTTAGGGTTTCATTGTTGTGAAGAGACACCATGACCATGGCAACTCCTATAAAGGAAAGCATTTAATTATTCAGAGGTTCAGTTGATTATCAATGTGACAGAAAGAATGGCAGCTTAATGGTACTAGAAGAGCCTAGGGCTCTACTTCTTGAACTAAAGGCAGTAGCAGGATGCTGGCTTCTCCAGGCAGTCAGGAGGAAGGTCTCTTCTACACCGGGAAGAGCTTAAGTACAAGAATCCCTCAATACCTACACAATGACATAGTTCCTCCAAAAGGCCACACCTATTCCAACAAGGTCACACCTCCTAAAAGTGCCACTTGTCATGAGCCAAGCATATTCAAACTGCAATATTCTACTCTCTGGGCCCCGTACCCTAGTTCAGACATGTGAGTCTATGGGGGCCATACCTAGCCATAGTATAATGCAAAATACATTTAGTTCAACTTCAGAAGTCTCCATAGTCTATTATAATTTCAACAATGTTTAAGAGTTCAAAGTTAAACTCTTTTCTGATATTCGCCCAATCTCTTAACTCTAACCCTGTATAAAATAAAAAATAAAAAAGCAGATCATAGACGCCCAACATTACAGGATATACATTACCAGTCTAAAACATCATAGTGAGGAAATACTGGACTAAAGCAAGACAGAAAATCAACTTGGCAAACATCAAGCATCTCCATGGCTGATGTCAATGCGCTCTTCACATCCCCAACTCCTTTCTTCTCTGTTGACTACAACACCCTTCTTTCTCTTGGGCTGGTTCCACTCCCTATTAGCAGCTTTCCTTGAGAGGTATCCCATGGCCCTGGCATCTCTAACATCTTGGGGTCTCCAAGGAAACTTCAACTTTACAGCTTCTTGTTCTAGTGTCTGGGATCCACACATGATACCTGGGGTTCTACAAAAGGTTTGGGTCATTTCTCCAGCTCTGCCCTCTGTAGCACTGTAGGCTCTGCTTGACTCTACCCCACTGCTGCTGTTGGTAGTGGTCATCATTCCCATGGTACTGGAATCTCCAATATGCTGGGGTCTTCCAGCACAACTAGACTTCACCAAGAGGCTCTCTTCATGATGACGAACCTCAACTTGTTGGCATGACCCTTCAGTCCTGGGCCACTAACTGCAATTAAGGTTTCACCTTTACCAATATCCTTCTCTGGTCTCTCACAGTGCCAAGCTCCAGCTGTTCTCTAAGCCTGCTTCACACCTTCAGCAAGTACCACCTGGGCAACTCGTATAACATCACCAAGTACAGCTACAGTCAGCACAAGACACAACCTTAGCTATCTCTGGTACACAGCTTCCTTGTTCTCTTAGAAAAGGCTTCCCAGAAGATTTCACCTCAGTGATGCTGGTCTCTTTTTAATCATCACTAATTTCCAGGAAGCCCTTTTAGTCTTGACTCTAAAGTCAAAGCTACGTGGCTGAAGCTGTCATAATCTGCTGCTGCTTGCTGGGGCTGGAACATGCCCCTCCTGGTTCTATTACATCCTTCATGGCCTAAGCTTGGCTGTCCTGGAACTTGTTCTGTAAACTGACCTGGAACTCAGAGATCTCCATGCCTCTGTCTCTCAAGTGCTAGTACCAAAGGAGTGTACTACCTTGCCTGGACCTAAGCTTTTCTTTAATTCATTTCTACATGATCTTTATAAGCATGGTCACTATGTTGCAAGATCTGGATCACAGGTGTATCCTCCAATTCTGGATTATAGTTCATCCCAGATTAAAAGTCCAAATGAAACAAAAACCAGGTAACAATATGCATAACATGATATAACTACCTCTTGTTCAACTGCAAAAGCACAAACAATAAGGTTACCTGTGTGGGATCTTGCCCTAAGTTACCACTCCCTTAATTACATTTAATATCCTTGAACACAGAATTCCACTTCCTGGTGCCCCTTTAATATCTGAGCCATAGATTTTGTAATATTCTTTTCTAAGCTTGCTATGCTTAATCAAAATGAGAGTAAGCCAAGGATCAAAGTGTGCATTGGGCTTTTTTTGAGAATTTCTTTATCATTGAAATTAATCTGCCCTGTGCGGGAAAGAGCTGGACTATTTTAAGTGCTGGCAATCCTGAGAACTCAGGGGCGACCACCACTTCTGCTCACATTACTGGCTCAAGAGGAAACTACCTTGTGCCCTCTAGATACAGGGACCTAGAAGCAGTCAGGGACAGGACCCTTTCAGTTTCTACGTGAGCCCAGAGCTGAAGGCCAGTCGCCTGGAGTGCTGACACACCTGAGAGCAGAGGTAAGACCAACTCTTCTGCTTCATGTGGCCTGGAGGTTTCAGGTCACACAAACCCAGGAGCAGCTCCCTGTTCCCAGATCCGGATGAAATAAAACAGGTCTACAGGAGTGCTGACACACAGGATTACAAAAGGGTCAAGCCACTGTGGTCAGAGACAGCAAGACAAGTTAACACCAGAGACAACCTGATGGTGAGAGGCAAGCCCAGGAACCTAAGCAATGGAAACCAAGACTACTTGGCACTATCAGAGCCCAGTTCTCCCACCAATACACCGGAAAAGCAAGATTTGGATTTAAAATCACATCTCATGATGATGATAGAGGACTTCAAGAAGGACATAAGCCTTCGAAGATCACAGAAAAATAAAACCACTTTCGTGTGGTGAATTAGAGTCTACAGATGTAACTTGTGCACTTGCCAATATATCTACATGAAGATGTTTCCCAGACCTAAATTAAAAATAATTTCGTAGTCATGTCCATGTTAGAGCTAAAGCAGTGAGTAGTCTCTGCTTCTGCCACAGCTTTGGAAAGTCGTGAAGCCCAGGCAACAATTCAGATTAATTACATAATGGTCTGTGGAGGTGGAGCTCAGGTATCTGGACTTTTTAAATCTCAAGTGATTCCAGTATGTATCTGAGTTTGAGAGCCAAAGGCACCATAATAGTTCCTTATGACCATATACAGGATTTGCGATAGCATTAGTTCCAGTCTGTGAGGTACATGGAAGGCAAACCACTAATATATCAGATCCCTAGCCATAAGTAAGTGTAGAACGGGCAGATTATTTCTCTATCTAATTTAATGGCTACCTTTTAAAGAGAAACTACAGCATGTATATATACACATATGTACATATATACATCTGTATTATATATAGTATATATAATTCCTTTACTAAAGACAGTTCCAGAATTGTATTATTAGCAGAATTTGTTGAAGACTGAGCCCTGAAGTAAGATTCTGCCTCCCACCATGTAGCTCCCATCTCTAATGCAAACATCTCTCTCTAGTACAGCTAACAAATTTGTGGGCTGGAGATAAATAGAATCACATATATTTAAGCATTAATAGTGGAAATGGCTCCGTGCAGTATAATCATAGACAATTATCTAAGTATTAAGCAGCCCAGATTGTTTCATCTTCAAGCTAAGCTTTACCCTTTTGCCATGAATAAGCAAGAATTCGGTTTCGTCCTACTGTAGAGCTTAAAGTGGATTCAATTTGGAGTCTAATTATTAAGAACTAAAACATAATTTCGAATACGCAGTTGCTAACCCTACCCATAGCGTTTTGCAAACGAATGACTCGAAACAACTGTGAAACTGATCTTCTCGCTTACTCAGCTTCCACAGGTGCCTCGGTCCGGCCGCGGTGCTTGTGACTTGTCCTCCACGTGGATGAACCTCGGAAGTCGGGATGGGAGGCCGGTCTGCAGCAATGTTGTCATGGCAACATTAAACGGCTTAGCTCCTCCACTGTGACCCCTGCACCACCTCATCCTTCTTCGTCCTTTCGCTCAAGGTGGAGGAGGAAAGATGACGACAAGGCTTCAGTTCCCTGCTCCGTGCATTGCCTACGGCGACTCCATCGTAGTATGATCATCCTTTGTCCCATCTCCATCTCTGTCCAGCCAGACTAGCTGACACATATCCAAGTCAGGCTTTCGTCAACAGCTACCTTCCTGGTTTGACTCACATTGCCTTGACTTCTGTCTTAGTTAGCATTTTACTGCTGTGAACAGACCATCATGACCAAGGCACCTTTTAAAGGAATAACATTTAATTGGGGCTAGTTATTGGTTCAGAGTTTAGTCCATTATCATCAAGACAGGAGCATGGCAGCTTCCAGGCAGGCATGGTGCAGGAGGAGCTGAGAGTTCTATGTCTTCATCTGAAGGCTGCTAGGAGAAGACTAAGCATCTGAAAGCCCACACCCACAATGACACACCTACTCCAACAAGGCCACACCTACTCCAACAAGGCCACACCTACTCCAACAAGGCCACACCTACTCCAGCAAGGCCACACCTACTCCAACAAGGTCACACCTACTCTAACAAGGCCACACCCACTCCAACAAGGCCACACCCACTCCAACAAGGCCACACCTACTCTAACAAGGCCACACCCACTCCAACAAGGTCACACCTACTCTAACAAGGCCACACCCACTCCAACAAGGCCACACCTACACCAAGGCCACACCTACACCAACAAGGCCACACCTACTCCAACAAGGTCACACCTACTCCAACAGGGCCACACCTACTCCAACAAGGCCACACCTACTCCAACAAGGCCACACCTACTCCAACAAGACCACACCTACTCCAACAGGGCCACACCTACTCCAACAGGGCCACACCTACTCCAACAGGGCCACACCTACTCCAACAAGTCCACACCTACTCCAACAAGGCCACACCCGCTCCAACAAGACCACACCTGCAAATAGTGCTACTCTCTGGGCCACGCACATACGAATTATCATACCATCTATAGCCACAATGAGGCTTGGAAAGCAAGTGTCTTAGTTCCAACACTTATGGAAGAGGCTCAGGAAAGGCCACCCAAGTTGCACACCCAGATGTGATTCTCTCTCCTGCAGTCTCAAACTCCCTGACTCCTAACTACTCTCTCATTTAAAAGAGGGCTGTTTTTTCTCACAGTTACAAAATCAGGATTGACTAAAGTGATCACAATCAATGAAGTGATTACATAAGCTTAGAGTTCAGGGCCTGCTCCCCGGTCAGCCTCTTTCTGTGCTCTGCCTTTCAGTCTCCCATTGCACTGGAGGGCTATAGCTTTACCTTGTCCTTCCTCATGCCTGGCATTTGCTTAGAAATGCAGAATAAAAGAACAAAACTTTCTAGCATAAGACCTTGGTGTTTGAGGTACAGGCACAAGATCTATTGTTTAATTCTGCTTAGCTGCTGAATGCAGGGAATATTTGAAAACAAACTTTTGCAAGTTAGTTTCTAACAGAGATCTCATGTTGGAGAGTAAGTTGGGGAAGCTCTGGTCTTCTCATTGCTGGAAATGAGGACTGGAACAGAATAAATGACAGAGGTGTTGCTCAGGGACCTTGTAAATGACACTATGTACTTCCTGACTTCAAGCAGTATTACAGAGCAATAGTGATAAAAACTGTATGGTATTTGGTGCAGAGACAGGCAGATAGATCAGTGGAACAGAATTGGAGACTTAGAAATGAGCCCACACACCTATGGTCACTTGATCTTTGACAAAGGAGCTAAAACCATCCAATGGAAGAAAAATAGCATTTTTGACAAATGGTGCTGATTCAACTGGAGGTCAGCATGTAGAAGAATGCAAATTGACCATTCTTATCACCCCGTACAAAGCTTAAGTCCAAGTGGATCAAGGACCTCCATATCAAACATGATACACTCAAAACTAATAGAAGAAAAAGTGGGTTAGAGTCTCGAACACATGGGCACTGGGGAAAATTTCCTGAACAAAACACCAATGGCTCATGCTCTAAGATCAAGAATCGAAAAATGGGACCTCATAAAACTGCAAAGCTTCTGTAAGGCAAAGGATACTGTCATTAGGACAAAACAGCAACCAACAGATTGGGAAAGGATCTTTACCAATCCTACATACAATAGAAGGCTAGTATCAAAAATATACAAAGAACTCAAGAAGTTAGACTCTAAAGAGCCAAATCACCATATTAAAAATGGGGTACAGAGCTGAACCAAACATTCTCAGCTGAGGAATATCGAATGGTCAAAAAGCACCTAAAGAAATGTTCAACATCCTCAGTCATCAGCAAAATGCAAATCAGAACACTATGTACTTCCTAAGAGAAGGGACCGATCTGTGCTCTTGACCCAGTAGCCCCAACCTCAGCCTCACACACTTTATAAGTGAGGACACCTGCTCTCCAGACCAAGTAGCCCCATTCTGAGGAAGGCAGAAGTGTTCTCGTGCTCATAACTGCATTGGATATGTAAGGGGCCAGTCAGAGACCAGCAGTCAGAGCCTCACGGAACCCTGTGACCAAGACAAAACCAGTCAGGAGGGAAGGGAGCTGAGAATCCTTCAGGAGCATCCCTCTTCACCTCTCTAGCCCCTACCACGCCATTTCTACCTATGAAACCTAGCTCTTTAGTGCCGCTTGACTCCAGAACACATCTGTTCACAGAATTGTCTTTGCCACAACGATTCTCAGAATTCTAAGCTCCTGGCCGCTCCTACACTTTCAAGAAGTTGCTTCTTGCTGATTTTTTGACACTGTCGATGAAGCCTATCTATATTCCATCTTCTCAGAGTATAAACGAACTCACGGCATTTGAAGGCTGCACGGCGTTCATTTTATTGGGGGTGTATGGATGGTCATTTGCTCGCTGTTCACTTTGCAGCACTAAGCCTCAAGCCGTGGCAATGTGCACACTAGTAAGTGCCATGTCTTTGAATTCTATCCCCAATCCTTATTTTTGTTTTTATTTTAAACCTAATGTCATCTGTGGCCCAGGCTGGGTGGACCTCTTGATCCTCCCGCCCCATCCTCCTAGAAGCTAGGTTTAAAGGTGTGTTCTCTGAGTAACAAGGGTCTTTCCCCACCCCCCTTTATAAACACCTCATGAAGAAGAATATAAGCCCAAAATTAAGTACCCTGTTCATCTATGAAAAAAAGATAGACATGTATATAAAATGTCATCTTTTTGATACACATTCAATCTGAAGCATATATTCCCACTAGAAGTTTCTGCAAATTTTCTTTTGGAAAGTGCTACAAGCACCTCTCGAGGTTCCCATCTGGTATCCACGGAGAGAAGATAGATGTATAGAAAAGGGATATGGTGGTTTGAATACGCTTGGCTCATAGGGAGTGGTGCTGTTAGGGGGTGTGGCCTTGTTGGAGGAAGTGTGTCACTGTGGGGGTGGGCTCTGAATTTTGGCCAAGTACAAAAGAGTCAGTTTCTCCTGGCTGCGGTCAAATCAAGATGTAGAACTATCAGGCTCAACCTGCCTGGATGCCGTGTTGATAACAGACTGCACCTCTGAACCTGTAAGGCCAGCCCCAATTAAATGCCGTCTTTTGTAAAAGTTGCCTTGGTCATGTCTTTTCACAGCAATGGAAACTAAGACAAGGGTTATCCTGTGCACAGGTCACGAGGGCCAGAGAATAGTTTGTTTCCTTGGAAAAACTGATCTCAGAAAATGCTGTGACCCACGGAGCATGGGTAGGTGGCACCTCCAGAAAGCAGCCATTGGTCTCATTCACACTCTCAAACACAAGCGTACAGAGGTGGCCTTTTCCACTGGTTGAAGCCAGCCAAGGTCTTTCCAGGCCTTAAGCAATGCAGGCAGTCAAGGTTGCACTTCCCCAAATGATAGCTGTGCCAGTTCCAAAGACAGGGCACCTTCAGAATGAGAGGCCAAGATAAGTTCTGCCAATTCGCAAGGAACTGGCAAAGCAAATGTTGGCATGGCCGCTGGAGAGCCCAGTGCCTCAAGAACAAAACAGCCATGCTTTTTTTTTATAGGAGAGCAGATTCCGTTTCAAATTACACACATAACATTCCCATTTATTTGTGAGGAGCTGATACAAACTCACCCATGTTGGTAGTTGGACTGCTTAAGAGAAACAGAGAAACAAAATCAAAGGATGCCTGCTAACATATATGACCCACAGGAAGAGTTCTACAAAACCATGAGTAACAAGCTGGTGCTTCAGACCTAAAAATGGAGAACTTTTCAGACACATGCACATACTGACTGGCACACATAGGCACATTTGTGCATAGGCACACATGTACACACCCACACAAACACATACACACATGCATACATTGCACAGACTCATATACTCCCACAAAGGCACACACATACACACTTGTACACATACTTGAGGTTTTCTGGCCACTTCACTGATCCAGCTGGGTCTAGTGTGAGAACTGACTTATTCGCTTTCTGGAACTCACGCTCACTAGAAACGTTAAGAGTAACAGAAACTGCTCTACTCTTTTACCTTGCTCCGCAAGTTTGAAAATAGACGCTCTCCAGCCATTACTATTTGCACTCAACCTCTTTTAATGTATCTTAAAAGTTTCTCCCACCATCCCATAACCACTTGCTGCTGACCTCTCAGAGGATACCAGCCACCCCCAACCATGAAACCTCAGGCAGTCTTCACCCTAAAGGCTGCCTTTTTTTCGTGAGCCCTTCCTTTTTGTTCATACCAATACGTTGTCTAACTTTTCCTTCAGCCTCTTTGAAGAATTCCCTTTGGTGTCTTTTTAAATATTTAGTTTATTTACATTATATACATATGCATGTGGGTGTGTGCGGGCAGCAACAGAAGCCAGAGCTGTGAGGGCTCCTGGAAGCTGGAATCATGGGTGGTTTTGAGCTGCTCATGTAGATGCTAGGAATCGAACTCAGATCTTCTGCAAGAGCAGTACACTGTCTTGATGTTGGGTCGTCTCTCCAACCCTTCTTTGGTAAACCCTGAGATTCTGCCCATCTTCCTTAGGTTTGTTCATAGCACTGCACAGGAGGACAGTTGAAGGCCACACATGCCTGCCCCTCTTACTCTGAACACCTGGCTTCGCTGCACATTCACTGTCCAGGTCTGCCCCACTGTGTCCAGCCCGGAGTCCTCAGTTCTTAACCCCACTCAGCCCCTTCTCGACTTTTACAGCTGGAACCTTACATAGAACCATTCATCCTTATCATCCTCACTCTAGATTTAGAAATCAGCCACCTTAGTAACTGCCTAAGCACCATCCATTCTCTCACACTCTCCATCAGCCTATTTCCTAGCCACCATCCACTCTACAACACCTTCCCCCCCATCAGTCTATCCCCTAACCACCATCCACTCAATAACAACCTCTGTACTGGCTGGTTTTCTGTGTCAACCTGACACAAGCTGGAGTTACCACAGAGAAAGGAGATTCAGTTGAGGAAAAACCTCCAGGAGCCCCAGCTGTAAGGCATTTTCTCAACTAGTGATCAAGGTAGGAGAACCCAGCCCATTGTGGGTGGTACTATCCCTGGGCTGGTAGTCTTGGGTTCTATAAGAAAGCAAGTTGAGCAAGCCAGGGGAAGCAAGTCAGTAAGAAACATCCCTTCATGGCCTCTGCGTCAGCTCCTGCTTCTTGACCTGCTTAAATTCCAGTCCTGATTTCCTTTGGTGATGAACAGCACCATGGAAGTGTAAGCTGAATAAACCCTTTCCTCCACAACTTGCTTCTTGGTCCTGCTGTTTGTGTAGGAATAGAAAGACAGACTAAGACACCCTCTCTCCACCAATCTATTCCCTAACCACCATCCATTCTATAGCACCTTCCCTCCACCAATCTATCCCCTAACCACCATCCAGTCTATAACACCCTCCTTTATAATCCTACCCCCTTTTCACCTTTACTTTAGTTTCTCTTATATTTACTATAAAATCCTTGTACTCAAGATTCCCCCAACTTTAACCTAAATATGATCCTGCACAAATGCAATCCCAGCACTTGGAAAAATGAGGCAGGAGGATGACAAATACACAGAGAAGGGCCTGTCTTCAGGAAAGAACATGAAACAAAACAAAATTCTCCAAATGCAGAAAACTGAAAAGAAGAGGTTCACGGCTAAGAAGATCATAAGAAAGTCAGCCATCGCCCATCGCCCGGGGCAGATTCCTGCCCATTTAAGCTTATGATTTCCAAGCATAATTTATTTTTGTTTTGTTCGGTTTTAATTTAAATGAGTGAACCGCTTTAACTTTCAAAGACCAGACTTAATCAGTCTGTTTAAGCAGTTACAAAGCATGAGGAGGAAACATCATTTTTTTTTTAATCCAGTAAAATGTTGACAAATTAGCTGACATAGGCATCTTGCCAGCACGAAGTGTTGGGCCATCGTCCTGCAGAACTCTACACAGACCTCAGTAAGTACAAGCAAACATGGTGGAAATGCACATATCAGGAAACAGAATACATCTCCCCATGGGACTAGACACAAACCCTAGGTAAGTGCAAGCAAACACTGTGGAAATATACGAATCGGGAAGCAAAAAGCAGAGAGTCCATAGGATTTACAGTCAGATTCACACTGGCACGTGCAGAGTGCAAGGGAAATTCTTCATTGCTTCAATAATACCAAGTGAGATCTTAGATAAAGTTTATATTGCATTCCTACTGGAAAGCACTAACATTCATTTCCAAACCAAGCTTACTAAAGAAACCAAAAAAAAAAAATTCCCCGTAAATAACATCAATAATGAGAAAAGAAATTCTAAATTCTCATGGTTCACAAGCTACAGGTGATGCTCCTCACCAAGGAATGCCACGTACCCATATAAGGAAGGTGTAATGCCGTGACTTAAACACGTTTGCCAGAGGAATGAAGACGTAAGATGATGGACTGAAGGCAAAGGCTAACAATGTGATTCCATCCATAGTTCTGTACACTTAATAAAACAAAGCTACTGTTTCCCCTGCAGGGCTTTCTAGAGAAATCTGTGCTAGCTCCAAGGACGGAATTTGGACATGGTTTCTTCATTTAACCTTAAAGCCATTGAAATTGACTGAGTCCATCTGATCCTTGAAGTTTAACAGTTCAGATGTTTAAAACAAAAGTTTGATTAAAATATTTGTGGCGGAATCCCAGTGTTTACAAAGTAACTGTATAAAAATACTTATAGCTATTTTATATAGATGAAACTTACATAAATAAATAACGAACTGCCTTAAAGGAACCATCCACAATAACAAAAGACTATAAAGAAATTTCCAGAGACATAGGCAGAATAGATGCACACCCCCCAAAGAAGAAAAAAATGTTAAGCTTCTGCAGAGGGCCTAAGGGCGACTAATTGGGGAAGATGTGAGCCGAACTGGTTAGGAAAAGTCAAAAGGATAAACCACTCTCAACGCCTGAGTTTGGGAAGCAGCAAAATGCTGCAGTTTGAGAGCCAACTGAATAGAATCTAACTCCAAGATTCTTCTAGACAAATGAGACAGCTGGGAGAGGTTTGAAAAGAGGAATAGCAAGACAAGCTTCTCAGAAACCAAGTCGTAATTCTCACAGTGGGATTGTGCTGGTGAAGAAAGGGACAGCAATGAAAAAGCCCAAAGAGGCAGTCACTGGAAAGGAGTTTAGGAGAAATAGGCCTTCAAGCAAACAGCATGAAGGCAGATTATTTAATAAAAGGTTTTTAAAAAATAAACTAGTAGATGAAAAGCATACCTGGCTTTCATTTCCTTTCTTACAACAGCATCCATTCTAGAATGACGAAAACACCAAGTCAAGCTCTGAAATAAAACTGTAAAATATCTAGAAGAAAATAACAAGAAACACAAGCCAAGCTCATGCTAGTGAATATAATATAAACAAAATAATTTTTACAGAAAAAACAGTAAATGGACAAGGGTGTATATAATACATTGCACACATTGGTAATTGGTTTTTGAAATTGAAAGTTTAATTGATTTTTTTAGTTTAAATACAAAATAATGTGTCTCATTATGACATTGTCACAAATGTGTTTTTGAGCTTCATATTAACAAGCATCCCCGCCCCACACACGCTCCTGCTTTATCCTCTGTCTGGTCCCCTTCCAACTCCCAAGGTAGTCCCCATTGATGGTTAATCTTCACTGGCAACTTAATGGGATTAGAATCTCCGTGGAAACAAATCTCTGGGCACTCTGAGAGATCGTCTAGATTAGATTAATTCAAGTGGAAAACTTATGCAAAATGTGAGCAATGCCTTTCTGAGCTGGAGTAATGGACTGAAAAAAAAGAAGAAAAAGGTCCGCTGAGCTAAGAATTCCTTTCCCTGTGTTTCCTGAGAGTGGATACACTGTGGCCCCTGCTTCCTGTGTGGCCCCTGTTCCCTGAGAGTGGATACACTGTGTCCCCTGCTTCCTGAGAGTGGATACAATGTGGCCCAGCTGCCTTTAGTCCCTGCCACTATGCCGCCACCAGGATAGACTGTGTCTTGAAACTATGAAACTTTTTGTACCTTAAGTTGCTCTGTTCCCAGTATTTCAGGATAGTGACAAAGCAAACAGCTAACATACCTCCCTCATGTCCTCTGCCTGGGATTGTTTTGACTTCCTTTTCATCTTTATTATTTTTACAGTTTCTGAGCAGAATTTCATTCAATTTTCATAGTGGCTATTTTCAATTTGTAGGTTACTTTTGGTAATATAGTTGTTTTAACAAAATTAATTCTTCTGATCCATGAGCATGGGAGGCCTTTCTAAATCTTCTGGTATCTTCTTCAATATCAATGTGTGTGTGTGAGGGGGGATAATCTGACTTCGTTTTTTCTTAGTTAGACTCCTTTCATTAATTTCTCCTGCCTTATTATTCTAGCTAAGATTTCGAGCAGCACATTGAACAGAAATGCTTCAGTGGTTAAAAGCATGTACAAAACTCTCAGAGGACCCGAGTTGAGTTCCCACACCCACATCTAGCAGCTCATAACCACCTGTCATTCAAGTGCCAGGAGAATCCAAATCCTCTGGTCTCACAAGGCATCTACACTTATGCATGTACAAGTGCACACACACACACACACACACACACAAACACACACACACACACACACACAAATAAAATAAATTTTTGAAACCTATTTTAAAGAAATGCTTTGGGTTTTTCCACATTTACTATAATGTTGACTACAGTGTTTCTAGACATAGCCTATGCCATGTTGATGTACATTCCTTCTGTTTCTGGTCTTTTTCATGGATAATTAGGATAGAATATTGAGCTTTAAGGTCTTTCTTATATCTATTAAGAGGATCATGTGATTTCTCCACCAGAGTCTATTTATATGCTGTCACATTTACAGATTTATATATTTTGAACCATTCTTTCAGCCCTGGAATTAAGCAAATTTTATTGTGATGTAAATCCTCATATAACATTGTATCTGCTTTGCAAGTATCTTACTGAGGATTTTTGTGTCCATGATATCAATACAATTGATCCGTGGTTTCCTCTCTTGTTATGTTCTGATCTGATTTGGCTCTAGTGGTTCTTCCTCTGCAGATTCAGCTCAATGGTGTCCCTACCCTTTCTGTTTTATGAAAGAGTCTGAGTGCTGGAACACAGTACAAGATTGAAGTTGTATGAGAATTCTGAGTGCCTATAACAACGTTCCAAAAAAAATAAGACACGGGTTGTGTGCCCTCAGTCTCTTTTCAAAAACATGGAATTGCTCTTGGAATGCGCTTTTATGCCTCTCCTGTGTGTAAGTGGGTAGGAGTGAGTTTACCTTAGATTACTCATTACACCTGGTTATTATTATTTGTTTATATGGCTCTATGAAAAACATGTGGTTTTGCCATGCATGGCTTGTTAACATGTGGTTTGCCCAACATATATAGCCTGCATGCCACAACGTGGTCTGCCCATGTGCTTGTATACCTTATTCATGTGACTTCTCTTAACCCTTACAGTAACGAATTGTCTGATGCTCTGAATAATGTTCTCTTATGGTCACATTTTTAGGCTCCATTTTTCCAGGTCCAAGAGACAATTAGAGTGGTTAACATTTGAGGCGTATTGGAAGTTCTAGAGGAATCATCTTTAAATGGCTAAGAAGTGTGAGTCCCTCATCCCTGGGCTTCTGCTCCGAGACTGCCTTTAATATTAATACAGTGTTGTTGCTATGGTACGTCTGTTTAACTGTTTAAGCTGCTTCTTCTTTCCTGACTTAATTTTGGTATAAAATATGTATCTAGGGATTTATCTATTTCTTGTATATTATCAGCACCTTCAAATATAAGTTTTCAAATGCTCCATATCACTCCTCTAGGTGTCTTTGCTCTCTGCTGTAATGCTCCGTCTCATCTCTTACTTGTATTAATTTGGATTTCCTCTTTCTATTGGTTAATGCAGTTAAGGGTTCATTCATCTTGCTCTCCCCACCAAAGAACCAACTTTTTGTTCTTTCCATCTCCAATGTATTAATTCCTGTCCTGATAGTTTTTTCTTTCCATTTACTGTGTTTGGTTTTGGTTTATTCTCGTTGCTCTAAAACATTGAGGTGCCATCTCCTCTTTAGATTTCTCTGACTTTTAAATAAAAGCACGCATAGCTGCAAACTTTCCTGTTAGTGTTCTTCGGTTCATCTAAGGTTCTTGTAAGTTATGCTTTCATTTTAATTTTCTTCTGTAACTGTCCTTTTTTGGTTACTTTATTGGGTTCTTTTACCTACCACCCTCTCCACCCTTACACACCCAACACTAGGTAAAATGAGAAAGAAGGTTATAGGGAAAGGCAGAGCATGGGTCTCTTTAGCCTACTGCCCACTAATTAGGGGCATCAAGTTCCTTGGAGGCAAGTAAAATCATCAGAATATTTCCAACTAGCAATCCTGGAATCCAGCAACCGAGCAGCCAGCAGCAGCAACCAGCAGCAGCGACCATCGACGACCACTGCAGTCTCTTGGTGCACTGGCCATTTTTAGACCCTCACAAGAGCCCCAGAATTCCAAACGTAAACTATTCAGCTGGCAGAACCACACCCGTGCCAGAGCATTAGACAAATCAATCTGAAGCAGCCCCATATCCTAACCTAGAATTAAAACAAAAACATATTCCCATAACTTTTTAATAAACCAATACTTCCCACTATGTATTTCTAGTAAGATTTTAGTTTCCTTTCTCTTTCCTTTGGCGACCCACTCAGCATTTAAGAGCAGGGATATGATTATAGTTTCTTATCTGTTGATTTCTAGTCTTAGTCCCTTATACCTAGTAAGATACACGTGTCAGTTATTCTTCCTGTTGCTGTAGTAGAATTCTGCAAGGAACACAACTTAAGGCAGAGAGGATTTATTCTGCCTCACAATTCCAGCAGATAAACCATTATGGTGGAAAAATCAAGTCTTGAAGCAGCTGGCCGTCCATACTGTACCCACAATCAGGGACAGAAAACACAATACATGGTGCTAGGCAGTTCATTTTTCTGCATTTATACAGCCCAGGATGCCAGCCAGGAAAAGGTACCACTCCCAGTGAGTGGGTAGGCTTTCATACTTCAGTTAGCATAATCAAGATAAGCCCTCCCAGGCTTGACAAGACGCCTATCTCCCAGGGGATTCTAACTCTTTCACTCAGACAATCAGCATTAACCATCACAATACGGAAATTACTCACTTTCTCGTGTTTGTTAATGTTTGCTTTATGGCATATGTTGTAAACTAATTTAGAGAAAGCTTTTTAAAAATAAAATTTTTGCTGGGAATAGCAGTCTTGGTTGCCAGTCATTTACAGTCAAGGTCTCATCTATATCCTTCATGCTTCCTTGCTTTGGGGCTTCTGCTGAGACTAGCGTGACTAACGTTTGCCTTGATAAATCAGTTGCTGGTTTTTCCTCAGAGCTTTTAGTGTCGTTTGTTCATTGCCACCTCTAAGAATCTAGTCTATAATGGACTATGGGAAGGCTCTCCCCTCATTTTGTGTATTTAGAGTTCTAAATGTCTCTAGGGTTGGTGTATCTATTTCTTTCTCTAGTTCTGGGAAATCTCCTGTGATCTGGGGTAATTTACTATGATAGCTTTTTCTATGCCTTTAGTTTTATCTCTGTTTATTTTGCCCCATGGGGTTTAGTTTTTTTTTATAATATCTAAGAGTTTTCACACTCTGTGTTGTTGTTTCTTAATTTTTCTTTATTAACATGTGGATGTGGTAGTTTCTTGGCCTTGTCTTTCACCCTGGTAGTCTTTTTTTCTGTTTGATAGTCGGTTTGGGGTTTCTCCTGTGTGTTTTTCTTGAGTTGTTGAATTTCCCATTCACACATTTATTTTTGGTCTCAGGATCTTGTTTTCTTGTCTGACTTTCTTAACCAGGATGCTCAGTTTCTCCTGCAGGAACTGATTTTCACTTCCTAACTTCCTAACTCTTTCCTAAAGAGGCTTGTTGTAGCTTCTTTAGGTCATTGATTTCTTTATCTCAAGTAAACTTTTTAAACTTCTTTATCTGGTGTTATCTGTTTTAGTATCTTTGGGTCCCATCATTGAGGAATTATGCTTTTTACCCATGATTCAGCAGCTAGAGGTACTTGCCTGCCACCAAGCCTAATGGTTTGATCTCTAGGACCCAGGTGGTGGAAGGAAAGAACTGATACCTGCAGGTCATACTTTGACTTCACACACATGAACATACACACACACACACACACACACACACACACACACACAGTACATAGATAGACAAACAGACACACATACATACACAAACACACAGATACACACATACTACGCACATAGACAGACACACATAGACAAATAGACACACATAGACACACACACACACACACACACACACACACACACACACACACGCACACACACCCCAAATAATAATAAGCATTAACAGAAGTTAGATGAGTATATTAGGACGAGAAAATTGAAAACACAATGGACAAAAAAAATGCACAAAATTCCAAAATATTAAGAAATAGAAATAATATACCACAGTGGCTTTTTATGATCTCTCTAAGACTGCGGACTTCAGGGAGAAATGGAGCAGGTGAAGTTAGGGAATTCTTCGTTTCATCCTATTCTCTCTCTGGCGTGGCAGAAGCTCGGAGGCTTGACCACTTCCTGAGGATCCTTTCTTTGCTCAGTCAGACCCATTTGTGGTCACCTTTATCTTTGCAGCCGTGGACAGGCAGGCTTGAACTTCAGGGACACCTTGGAGTGACAAATATCTAAGCCAAGGGGTGTCAGGTGAGTGTCTGGGGTTTGGGAGAGGCAGATGCAACACTGAGAGCCATTAGGGTAGGACCTGCTGCAGTGTAGAGGAGGCAGGGTGTGGGGGAGGATCAGCTACAGTTCTTCTCGCTAATACTCACGATTAAATACCTGGGGGAGGCAGGAGGCCATGGGCCTAAACTTTAAAGTTCTCAGTCCTGGGAATAGAGACCACAGGTCTGGCTACAAAATTCCCACAGCCTGCTGGGCTGTACCTCAGGGCATTCGGTATCTCCCTAACAAAGAGGACAGAACCACCAAATCTTAGTCATTAAGCCCTTAGGTGCTGAAGCTGCCAGTTTTTTAAGCTTCTGGGTACAGAACACCCCTAATCTGTGGCTGCCTTCTACACCAGCCTTTGTCCACAGCACCAGAACTATGGTGAGTTGGCTCCAGGTGTCCTGAAGTAGGATCATACCTTGTTGCTCCAGTTTAAATTGTCTGTTGTTTTAATAAATAAACACCATGACCAAAATTTAGGGGAGGAAAGGGTTTTACATCAGTGTAGGCTTCCAGGTCACTGGCTATCATTGACAGAAGTCAGGGAGGAGCTCAAAGCGACAGCTTGAAGCAGAACCCATGAAGGAATTCTGCTTGCTAACTCGTACTCTGGCTTTCTCAGCTGGCTTTCTTATATGGCCAGGCCTAGGGATGGTGCTTCCCACAGTTAGGCTTCATCTCCCCAATTCGACCATCAGTCTGGACCACCTTTCACAGACACGGCTAGTTGCTCTGGGCAAGGTGATTCCAGGTTGTGTCTAGCAGACAATAAAAGCTTATCAGGGCTTTGCTGTCAGTTCTCTACAGTAGCTCAGTCTTGAGACAGTGTTTCTCTTAAGATGGCATCTAGCCACAGCCCTCAGAGAAGCAGAGCATGACACCATTCACCCAGTTGTTTGCTGACTCATCTCCCAAGAGGCAACACCAAAGCCTGTCTGGATTTGAGACTTGCAGGAATGATGGCCTGGCTTATCCTTCCAGTAAGACTGTCAGTCTCCTACAGAGGCTTCCAGCCTTACCTTATGAATGGGGCTCTGCATCCCCTCCCCCACACTAGGGAGCCATGTGCCTGGAGCCTGCCTGCCCTGTGCTCCTTTTGCTAAGTTGCTCTTCTCTCCCTACACATTGTACAGCTGTCTATCACTGCCCTGCGACTTCTAGTGTTTTTCTGTTCCTCCTTTAAAATACAGTTGATTCTCCTTTTTTTCCCTGAATTTTCTCCTTTACAAGTCACATGAAGGCATCCCCCAGCCTAATATCTTACCCTAGACATGTTAGTTCTCATCTACCAAATTAACTTATCTTGCTGCCTATCTCTGTTATAATGAGATACAAACTGATTTTCCAACCGCCTACTAGGTGGTTTACACACCCGCTCTCTTCCGACACTTGAACAACTCTCATTAGAAACTCCAAGGCTGTCGTTTCTTTTCTGTTCCTCGCCACATCTATGCATTTATCAAATCCAAAAAAAAAGAAAAAGAAAAATCACTTCTACTGTTATTTTATCTCATTTTCATTTAAATTGTTGCCAGAATTTTCTTTCAACAACAAAAAGACAAGCCAAACAAACAAAACCAATTCTCTCTGTACTCATTAACCTCCAATGGCTGGATCCCCACTAAAACCCTTCAGTGTCCAGGACTCCACAATCTACAGCATCTGGGGCACATACCGTCCATAACATTCAAGATTTCACATCTGGGGCCAAGAAGATGACATGAAGAGTAAGGTCATTGGACTACCAAACTTGAGGTCCTGGATTCAGTCGCCAGGACTCGGATGGTGGAAGAAGGAAGCCGGTTTCCACAGGCTTCCTCTGACTCCTGCCCTTACCCACACATAGACACAGTGAAGACCTGGGTAGGGAACAGCATCTACCAGCCTCAAATATTCCCTACTTGATGCCCTCAATTCCTGCCAATCACAAATGCTAGATATTTTCCAATTATGCCCTTCCCAACCATCATTCCATGCCTTTTCTGGAGCAACACTCTCCCTTGTTCAACCTCCCAAGGTCTCCTCACCCTTCCATATGGTCCCAACCTTTCTCCTCTGTAAAGGTTCTCTGTCTCAGTTAGGGATTTGTTAACCCCTTTGTTTCTTATGGGAGCTTGTCTGTAAGGTATGCAGGCATCCAGTCTTGAAAAGTATTGTTTTCAAGAACTTCTCATATGAAGCAGGTGACTTTGTCTGTTGATACAGAGTCAACGTTGGACCCACAGTGCACATGCTATACTGCATTGGACTAAACACCGATGAGATCATTTCTAACTCATCCCCTTTTATTCCTAAGGGTTTGGAGCTTGTATTGCGATCAAGTTTCACAGTTGCTTCGAAACCTTTAATGGTTTTCTAAGACCGGCAGGTCAAAATGTAGATCTGCAGACACAGTTCACACGCCTTCCATGACCTGGTCTTAGCTCCATCACTCTGACTGTAGGAAGCAACTTACGCCTGCAGAGTCTTAATGCTACCAGTGAGGCTTACAGCTTTCTTCCTGTACCTTAAAACATGGCAGCACTCTCACCTGCTTTCCCACTGCCCAAACTTCTCCTGGTAATCAATCCTTCAGGCCTTACACTAGGGAGGACTTAGTCTATGCCCTTACCAGATACCTCGATCACCTGGATGAGCCTAGCTCTCTCTCTCTCAGGCGTTGAAAGTGCCCCACAGGGGCTTACCATGCTTCCTGTTTCCTGACGTAAAGCTGGATTTCCATCACCAGCTTCGCCTTCTTCTTTACACTGCTCTATTGTTCCTTACATTGTTTGTCACCTTCCAACACATGGAAAGACTCACTGGTTCTTCATCCTCATGGGTATGATGGGTGTGATAGCTGGTACCAAGTTAACGCCATTCACCTAAGCGCTTCTAGGTTGGGGAAAGAATGAAACAAGTATTTTCAGATACTTGGGCAACATGGTGTATGGTGCTGTGGCAAAGGGACTTCCAAGTGAGCCCCCCTTCAGGAGTCTGATTGAAGTATTTGCCCAGAGCTACTTTCAAAATCCAAAGCATCAAGTAAAGCCAGAGTGGTCCGACAGGGTAGAATTCATGACTACCACTGCAGCTGGCGGGACACAGGGACAGAAAGATGAGGGAGTGCAGCTAAGTCCCCAGGTCCCCTTGTTCACTGACACTAGGCTGAACGTGTGGCAAAAGATTCCGCAAGATCTGGATAAAAACAAGGACCAAAGAGCAGTGGTCTGAGCAGACTCTACAGGCCTGCAAATCAATCACCGAGGGCCTGATCTACAGGCCTGCAAATCAATCACCGAGGGCCTGATCTACAGGACTGCAAATCAATCACCGAGGGCCTGATCTACAGGCCTGCAAATCAATCACCGAGGGCCTGGCCAACTGTGACATACTAACAGTACTGCAGGGGAAGAGAGAGAAGGGAACAGAAAGAAGGTCTTTGCAGAAATAATAGCTAAGATTTTTCCCATTCTGGGAGAAAGATTAAAAATAAAAAGAATCCTACCAACCCGTCGCTCAACTGACTATAAGTAGCCTTTTAAAATAAAAGACTATACCTTAATACTCTTTAATGCTCAAACCAAGACAAAAGAAGCAAGCCAGACATGGGGGAGAGGGCCCATTGCATATTATCCCACAGGGAAGAGCAGTGGCAAGAATTACCTATGGCTTTTCCAGAAGACAATGCCATGGCACCTCCACGATGTTGACATAAAAAGCTGTCGCCCATGAACTACACAAGGCTCGCAAGAATATCCTTCAAAAACGAAGGCAAACTAAAAATATCCCAAGATGAGCAGGTGCTAAGGAAGTGTACTAGCAGCAGACTTGCTCTACAAGATCTGCTAAGAAGATCCTCAAGCTGTGGGGAACGACGCCAAGTGGAATGTCAGACCAGCACCAAGAAATGAAGAGCTACAGAAATAGAAAACACACGCGAGTAAGAACTCCAAGAGTAAGGGAGGGCCACGTGGGAGGAGTGAAGTCAGCCAACGGGTGTCGGGGGCAGAGACAGGGCTGGTACTGGGAATGGTCCAGAGAGAGGAGATGACCCAGCCATGTTGGGTGCATGAGAAGGAGAGGTAAAGAAGTGTTCAGTGGGCAATGTGGACATGTCCAAAGGACCCCAAGACACCTGGCAAGCCGGGGAAAGAAAATCAAGCAGCCCAGTAACGAATGCTTGTCCCTAACTATAACCCACATGATGACAAACTTGGGAGGTGCGAGTGTATCCTGATGCATAAAAAGGAGTCAATAAAAATCGCAGTGCAAGGAGGAACTGAGCATGTGTACTTCGTTCCAAAGTACACTGCCACAAAGCACCTACTGATTATTACAGAGAAAGGGGCAAGCTCTCAGAAGACAACCGACCGAAAGTGAAGGGTAACACAGGATGCCTACACGTGCACTTTTATTTTAGATAATGGCCATTATTGAGACAACCAACGAGGTGGAACTGGGCCTTGAAGATTAAGTCTGTGTTCCATTCGTGTTTTCTGTGGAGGAACAGCGAGCAGGTGGTAATGTGGCCTGGTTTGTAGAGACTAAACACCCTAACAAAACCCAGGGGATGTATATATGAACTCCACAGTCTGGAGACAGAGGCAGCAGGATGAAACATCTGAGGCCATTAAGTCAAGTTCTTTCTTTCAAGGTCAACAGGACCTAGAAATAGGTTGGTGCGTGGCAAATGATTTTAGAGCGCACGCTTGGCAAATGAAAGGCAATCCTCTCGTACTAAGCTGGTGGAGGACATTGTCTCGTTCCCTGCACACTTGTTTCCCACGGGCCCCTTAGAAATACCGAGTAATTGAAAGGAAGCAGTAAGGGGCCTGCCTTACCATTACGGAGTGAGACTAAATTCACATTAAACTTCTTGACATTGTTTTTAAAATGCATTAAAACAATTTAAAAAAAGAGAATCAAAACTTAATTTAAAATGTCTGTGGTTGCTCGGCCTTGGAAATATAAGTTTACTAAGTTATCTACTATCTGCTCTAACCCTATCAAAAGAAAGAAAAGCACTATAAATGGAAACATTTGAGCAAGGTTTTCATTTCTCCTGGAGTAGATACCCCTGTATTGATTACCAGATGGTGGCGATAGTAGCCATGAAACTTCATTACCACCGAAAATGCTGGACCCAGCAAAATCCTCGCTCACAGAGGTTTTGGGTTTCCTTCTCGATATACTGATAACACGAATTAAAATATCTTCTTAAGCATACCCTGCCCTGATTTCATTCTTGCTGGCTTTTCCTTGCACGAGAAGGAAGAATGCACTTGCTGTTTTGCAATCTCGTACAGAGCAAATCAATGTATATTTTTTCCCATAGAAATAAATTGTTAACTAAAATAGGAAGTAACCTAAATTTGAATTTTCGAGGTACCTTGGACGAGCTCTTTCGTGACTACAGAGTTAATATTTGGCTTCAAAGTGACCAAAACACTAGCTGTAATTTTAATCTTGTCCTTTATCATTAACATTGATGATGATGACATAATGGTTTTTTGTTTTTGTTTTTGTTTTTTTACCTTTTACCTTTTGGAATTGGTTTTGACACACACCAGAAAACACACAAGTCATGGTGTGCGACTGACGGTGGTCACAGATCACTGTCAGCACCACAGATTGGGAGTAAACCATTCCTTCCTCTCAGTTTGCCCACTTTCCTCCATAAACACACGCTTCGTCTCATCTCTAACAATATAAACACCCTGATTTTACATATATGATATCCTAAAGTCTGCATACCTTATTAATACTGCTTCTTTTACTCAATTTTCAATAGCAATTAACTTTTTCTATTTAAGTGGTGTTTTGTGTGATAAAGTAGAATCAAATATATTATGCTGAAATTCATTTTCTCTGAAATCATGGAAAATATAATCTAATGAATATTACAAAGTCTTGCCTTCACTGTGAGAAGCCAGCACTACTGAGTCTGATTTTTAAAGACTATATTAAGTGTTCGAATTAGAAGCCAGCTCAGTGACCCACAGTGTACTGCTGAGACTGCCCCCCACTAGTCATCTGCCCTGGACGTTACTGTAGATATCCCTTTGTTTTATTCTTCAAGGCCCTGTGTAGATATCTCCCCGCTCTCCACTGATAGGTTTGAAATGGGCTACTTGGAGAGGGCGGTGAATTTGTGGACCACTTTAGTAACATATCCATTCTATTGCTCCTTCCCTTTCATTGGGCTGTCACTGATACTGCAAAGTTGTACAGATTACAGGTTTTGCCTAAAGCTACAGTCAGCTCTCTTACCCCGTAATTGGATAGACAGATTTGGCTCAGCTAGCTAGCCTGCACTTCTGTGTGAAAAAAGAAAGAAAGAAAGAAAGAAAGAAAGAAAGAAAGAAAGAAAGAAGGAAGGAAAGAAAGAGAGAGAGAGAGAAAAGAAAAGGAAAACAAAGAAAAAGAAAAGAAAAAGAAGAAGGAGGAGGGGGAGGAGGAGGAAGAAGAGGAAGAGGAGGAGGAGGAAGAAGAAGAAGAAGAGGAGGAGGAGGAGGAAGAGGAGGAGGAAGAGGAGGAGGAGGAGGAAGAGGAGGAGGAAGAGGAGGAGGAGGAGGAGGAGGAGGAGAAAAGCTCAAATAGAAACAGCTTTGCCAGGCCAGGGAAAATGGAGCTCAGAGGAGAAGCTAAGATCACCTTTTAATAAAAGGAAAAATAGAAAGAAAGGAAGGAAAGAAGGAAGAAAGACTTATGCCCTGCTTCTGTGCCTTCATTAACTAAATTAATTCTATAGCTTATGCAGACATACATACTGTCTCTCAAACCATCTTCCAGAATATTGGCATTAAAAATAATTTCCAAACAGTAAATTTCGAAAGTTGACAACTAAAAATGGATGTTTTATAACTTTCTGCATCTTAGGCACACATGAAATTTGGAAGTTGTGGCTCAGACTCTTGTTATCCTCAACATACGGCACTGCTGTTATGTTTGTTTGTTTTATATTTTTAAGGAACAATTACATGAGTTTTGAGAGCTTTTGTTTGAAAATCTCCAGGATTCAAAGTTCATTTGTTCGTAGCTTGCTCTGTAAGGAAGAAAATCTGGAACACTTTACCTGACACATTTACGAAAAGGGTGAACACATAACCCCGAGCTACAGTGTAGTTCACGACACTACAAAATCGCCCCCTTTTCACGATGCAAGTCGAGCTATATTGTCCTAAATATGGGGTTCCCTTGGGCTGTCTAGATTTCCAAAGGAAAAGAAGATTTCAAGTCACATGCAACTCTGCATTTCCAGCCCCCAGGGCTGTTGAAGATGTGGATATGACGGTGACCTCTTCACTGCTCTCTGTGGTTCCAGCCAGTGTTACTGATCCTTAAGCTGAAATACAATTGCTACTTTTGCTTGCCAGCCAGTCTGTTAGAAGTTGCTTTGGGTTACCCTGCTGGCCTCAAAAAAGAGCTAGTGTCCCTTACAGAGTCAAGCATTGTTTTAAAAAAGGGGGGGGGAGAAAAGAAAAGAAAAGGGTTCTGAAAATGGAGTTGGGGAGATCTATTGTTTTTGTTTTCCCAGACATGGTCTTCTTCTGCAGAACTTACTGGTCTCAAATTTGTCATCCTCCCGCTTCAGCCTCCGGAGTACTGGAATTGAAAGAGTACGCCTTCACGCCTGGCCTGAAAGTTGAGACTTATGAGAAGAAGCCAAAGAGTATTTGTCTCTCTTATCCAATTCTTCCATAGCTCTCTCAGCACCTCCGAAGAAAGCTCTGGACATAAGAATCGGACCAATTTTGCTCTCTGCCAGGAAAAGGAGGACACCTGCGAGCTGCAGCCTCCACAGCCCCACCCACAGCAAACAGCACCCTGTGAGTGTCATGTCGTTGGCTGTCTCTCTTGCAGTTCAACTCCGAGCAGGTGTGCCAACATCTCGGCTTCCTTCTCCTTGAAGCAGGAGCATTTGTGTGGCTGGCTTCCTATCACTATGACAGAACACCGAGAAAATCCATGACTGGAGAAAAGATTTGTTTTTGGCTCACAGCTTGAGGCATCAGACTCAGGTCAAGACACCACAGGTCCACATCACAGAACAGAGAAGCAGTGCAGGTGAGAAAGAGAAAGGCATTCTCAATGACCGCCTCCAGACCTCACCGGACAGCTCATTCTGCTGTCAATCAACAGACTTATGGCCCGCCTCTCTCCTCTGGACGGGAGCCTTGATCCATTGGCCTTCAACAGCCCTTGCGGCTCATCTTTCAAGAACACAGGAGTCACTCCACATCCAAAGCGTGGCGGTGTTTGTGAGGAGACTAAGAACTGCACAATGAGCTTTATTGCCTAGATCAGAAGTCTAGCTATAGCTACAACGGTCAGCACATCTGGCTGCTGGCTCTGTGGTACTACTCTGCCGCCGTCTTACTTCCGGTCAGGCTGGGTACCTCAGGCGTAAACCGAAGGAGGGGGCATGAGGGTGTCTAGGTTCCAGGCAAGAGATGACCTATCACTTTGGGTTCAAGACTTCGAAAAGTTTGCTGCCTTCTGTATCCCGTTTCCCCCTTCCATCCGGATACAAAGGATTATAAGCGCAAAGGCTCTGAGAATCAAAGATAGGAGAAGGCAGGTTCCCAAGAAATATTACCATCTGTATACCTCAGGCCAGAACACCTGTGCTGGTTGGGTTTTGAGAACTTGATACAAACCTCCTCGTTATCTGGGAAGTGGCCATTTTAATTAAGAAGATGTTTCCACCAGATTGGCCTATAGCGAAGTCTGTGGGGGTACTTTTCTGATTAATGACTGATGGGGAAAGGCCCAGCTAACTATGGATGTTGCCACCCATGAGCAGGTAGGTAGTCCTAGGTGTTGTGAGAATCCAGTGAGCAGCACTCCCCTAAAGCCTCTGCTTCATTACACCCTTTCCTCCACAAGTTACCTGGGGCAATGAAAAGCAAACCAAGACCCCTTCCTTGATCAGGTCTTTGTGCCATTATTCATCTGAAGACTATATGCTCCGGAAGTCTACACTGACTAATTATCACAGCTTACAGAGAACTGGGATTTACATTTCAATTATTCCAGCTCCTGGGGTGTCAGGGTGGAAAGGTGGTCAAATGCACCGAAATGGATGCAGTCAGCCATTGCCCCAGGAAAATGAAGGAGAAATGGCCACTGGATCGAACGCACCAACCTGAGCCCTTGTCCTTGACACCTTCAGGTAGTCTGTCTCAAGCCATTATCCTCATAATGTCTTCGGGATTTTTTGTCAACATAGCCAACAGGGAGGAGCCATTTCATGTTTTATTTAAATCCTCAAGGGAAATGAAGAACTCATTTTCTGATAAAAAGCCCAGAAAATGTACTTACAGCACTAAGCGTCACCTTCCTTGTTTGTCTTAGTCTTGCTTCACTTTACCTGGGAGCAGTGTACAAGGCTCCCTGAAACACATGGCAGCCTCCCATCTCCAGAGAAAGTGGAGAATGGGGATAGGAATCAAAGTACCCCAGCTTTACCTGGGACATGTAGGAGCCTGGAACCCATGAAGGGCTCCACTCCACTCTTAGGTCTTCTTGATCATGAAACTCATACTGTCAAAGATAAGGTATTTCCCACTGAGGCCACAGGTTCATGTGTGACTTACATCATCACTTAGCCACTGTGAGCTTTCAGTGAAGCAATGGGAGACAAAATGAACAGTATCTCTATGGGACATCCTGGACTTCCCACGGTGGTCCGGCAGCAGAACTGCTGATGCAGTGCGCTGCACCAGGGCAAGACACTGCAAACAAGACAACACCACTCCTGAGATCCACTGCTTTGGCCCTGAGCCTTTCCAACCAAAAGTTGCAGGGTCTGGGGATGTGGACCACTGGGTTAAATGCTTGTTATGTGAGTAGAAGGACTCGGCTCAGCCTAGCACTGGGAGAGTGGGAATGCAGACAAGGTGATCCTGAGCAAGGTCACAGGTCAGCTACTCTACTCCATGCAACAAGCCCCTAGGTCAGTGAGAGACCCTCTCTCAAAGACAGTGAAGTAGGTAGTGACTGAACAAAACACCTAGCATTTACCTCTGGCCTCTATGTATACATACCACACCACAGGCCAGCATACACCACACACACACCACACCACACACACACACACACACACACACACACACACACACACACATACACACACATACACCACACACACATACACCACACACACCACACACACACACACCACACCACACCACACACACACACACATATACACACATACACCACACACACCACACACACACACACCACACATACACACACACACACCACACATACACACACACACATACACACTACACCACACACACACATACCACACACACCACACACACACACACCACACACACACACCACACCACACACACACACACATCACACACACCACACACACACCACACCACACACACACACACACCACACCTACACACCACACACACACACATACACACACCACACACACACTCACATACCACACACACACACACAACACACACCATACAACACACACACACAATACAACACACACACACCACACACACACCACACATACACACTACACCACACACATACACACACCACACACACACTCACATACCACATACACACCACACACACACACAAAATACAACACACACACCACACACACACAATACAACACACACAACACACACACAACACACACACAACACACACAACACACATACACAACACACACAACACACACACAATACAACACACACACCACACACACACAATACAACACACACATACCACACACACACACACCACACACACACAATACAACACACACACACCACACACACACACCACACATACACACTACACCACACACATACACACACCACACACACACTCACATACCACATACACACCACACACACACACAATACAACACACACACCACACACACACAATACAACACACACAACACACACACCACACACACAATACAACACACACACACCACACACACACCACACACACACCACACACACACACCACACACATGCATACCACACACACCACACACACCCACACATACACCACACACACACCACACACACACACACACACACACACATACACCACACACACACCACACCACACGCACACATGTTAACCCCTGGTGTTCACACTCCTTTACACAAAGGTGCATGAATACCCTTACACACACGAACAGATACTCATCAATTAAACCCCTCCTGAACAGTACTGCAGTGACATGTAAGGTTGGTTCAAATTGTCTTCAAACCAGTGATCTGAGCCACTTACTTTAAAACAGCAGATAGGGTTTGGTCAGCTACCACAACGAAATGCATACTTGAAGGTGAATTGGGGATCACGACATAATCTGAAAACAAACATAAGCTTTAGTGTATTCCTGGTGGTAACAAATTAAGACCACAACCCACTTTTTGAGAGGGATGGAGGGAGAGAGGGAGAGGGAGAAAGGGAGAGGGAGAGGGAGGAGGGAGGAGGCAGGAGAGGGAGGGAGGGAAGGAGAGAGAGAGAGAGAGAGAGAGAGAGAGAGAGAGAGAGAGAGAGAGAGAGAGAGAGAGAGACTTTAAAATGTTCCCAGGAATGAACCCCTGACTCTGTAACTGTCAGTCTTAGGAAGTCATTATTTGAAGCAGTAAGCAGCTTTGCGGTGCTATTTTAATTATGCATCGCAGGGAAGCTGTGATTGTGTGGTCGCCAGTATTTTATTAGAATGTCATTCAATTGAATTTCATCCTGCAGGAAAGATTAGCATGGATTTTCACATAGATGTGTGAAAGTGTTGCTGTGCCCGGGCCAATTTTTAAAAGTTGTGTGCTAATGAGAGCGAAATGGAAAGAGAAGCCTGAGAATCTCAGTCTAGGAACCCAGCAGCTGCTCCCTGCCCCCTTCCTCTGGCAATCCTGCTACGCTACAGTTGCAGAAGGAGCAAGCTAACACAGCCTGCAGGAAGAGGATGCATTAACATCAGGCAAGGGGCAAGGGAGTCCGGGCAGATCAGACGAGAAGAAAGGTGTGGGAGCCCACCGTGTGTGGGGTTAAGGGAGGCAGATGAATCAGCAATTCAAGGCCATCCTGGGCCACACTTCAAGCCCAGACTATAGGACAGAAGACTCTCATTTGGAATAAGGCTGCTATGAACTCAGTGGAGCACGTGACCTTGTGGCATGGTGGAGCGTCTTTTGGGTATATGCCCAGGAGTGGCATAGCTGGGTCTCCAAGTAGAACTAGTTGCAATTTTCTGAGAAACCACCAGACTGATTTCAAAATTGGTTGTACTAGCCTGCAATCCTACCAGCAAAGGAGGAGTGTTCCTCTTTCTCCACTTCTTCTCTAGCATCTTCTGTCACTTGAGTTATTGTTCTTAGCCACTATGATTGGTGTGAGGTGGAGTCTCAGAGCTGTTTTGATTTGTGTTTCTCTGATGACGAAGGACTTTGAACATTTCCTTAAGCTGCTTCTCAGCCATTGGAGATTTCTCCGATGAGGATTCTCCGTTTAGCTCTGTACTCCGCTTTCTAATTGAGTTATTTGGGATTTGGAGTCCGACTTCTTGAATTCTTTATATATTTTGGAGATTAGCCCTCTCTAACGGATGTAGGATCAGCGAAGATCTTATCTCAATATGTAGGTTGTCGTTTTGTCCTATTGGCAGTCTGTCTTTGCCGTACAGAAACTGTTCAGTTTCTAGAGGTCCCACTTATCGATTGTTGATCTTAGAGCCTGAGCCGTTGGTGTTTTATTCTGGAAATTTTCCCCAGGCATTCGGGGCTATTTCCTACTTTCTCTTCTATTAGATTCCGTGTTTCTGGTTTGCACTTGGACATGAGCTTTGTGCAAGGTGATCTATTTTCATTCTCCTACTATACAGACCACCAGTTAGACCACTCTTTGTTGAAGATGCTTTCTTTTTTCCACGGATGGTTTTGGCTTCTTTGTCAAAGATCAAGCGTCCATAGGTATGTCTGTTTATTTCTGAGCCTTTGGTCCTATTCCATTGATCACTATGTTCACAGCAGCCTTATTTGTAATAGCCAGAAACTGGAAGCAAGCCAAATGTCATTCAACCTAAGAAGGGATACAGACAATGTGATTCATTGCACAATGGAATACTATTCGGCTATTAAAAATGAGGACATCATGAATTTTGCAGGCAAATGGATGGAACTAGAAAATATCATCCTGAGTGAGGTAACCCAGATCCTAAAGGAGATGAGTGACAGGAGCCTAGCATGGCTGTCCTCTGAGAGGCTCTACCAGCAGCCGACTGAGACAAATGCAGACACTTACAGCCAAGCATTGGGCTGAGGTCGGAGACCCCTATGGAAGAGTTTCCATGGGAAGGAACTGAAGGGTATGGCAACCCCACAGGAAGACCAACAGTGTCAAAATAACCTGAACCTCCGGGAGCTCCCAGAGACTAAGCCACCAACCAAAGAGCATACATGGACCGGTTCTAGGCCCCCAGCATATTTGTAGCAGAGGACTGCCTTGTCTGGCGCCATTGGGAGAGGATGCTCCTAATCCTGTAGAGATTTGTTGCCCAGAGAAGATGGGGGGGGGATAAATAAAATAATTAATTAAAAAATTAAAAAGAAAAAGTTAAAAAAAAAAGACTGTATCAAAGGACTAGAGAGAGAAGGGCTGCAGAAGACAGGAAAGAAAGGGTAAGGGAGTACAGAAGAGAGGAAGGGGAGAGGGGGAGGGGAGGGGAGGGGAAGGGGGAAGGGAAGGAAGAGAGACAAACATCAAGCGTCAAGCATGCAGAACAGCAGTATGTTTGTGTTCCTTTTAACCTTCCTTAAAAGGAACTTGGCATTTAGGTCATATTGTAAATTAAAGTTTACCTAAGGAATGGTGGGAAAGCTAGGCACAACTGACCTCAGACCAGCAGAACAAAGTTCTGCCTCTCCTGGGATCACACCAGTACCTTAGTCTTTTTGGTTTGTTTTCTTTTTGTTTTGCTTTATCCAGACAGCTTCTAGACGGACCAGGATGCATCTCCTTTGTTATCTTCTCTTGCCTTCTCTTTTCTTCTCTCCCTGTCTCCTATCTCCTCCTCCCCCTCCTCATCTCCCTTCTCCTCTCCCTCCTTCCCCTCTCGTCTCTCCTTCTTTCAATCAGTTGTCTCCTTGGTCAAGTGAAAATAAGATCATATGACAAAAACGCAAAGATATGGACGAGATGTCCCTCCAAGCCCACCGTCCACACATACTACCTCATGTTCTAAAATGACACAGTTCCTGCCAATGTGCAGCTTTGCTGGTGCCACCAGCTCCAGCAGGTGCCTTTACCAACTTCCTCTGTAGTTCTCAGTAGCCTTTAAGCATTAAATATTAACACTAAAGATTAAAATATTGAAAATCTCCCTGTACTCATAAGCATGTGGGGAACGCGGAGGTGGAGGAAGTGGGGCGGGGGGGAGGGAAGGCAGGGGTGATTGCGAGCTAAATGCATCCTATATGTGTATGAAATAACCAAAGAATCGAAAATGAGTGAAGAGACAAAATTAAAGAAAATTTTTTTTCAGGAAATTTCATCCAAATAAACTCCCTCCTTGCGTTACTGAGAAACTAGGTGGCCATCAGATCCAGTCATGGCCATCCGGTCCAGTCCTGCCTTGGAGATTGTAGAGCAAACCCACAAGACAACCGCAAGCACAATCTAGCTTGTACTCTCCCAGCACAGGGATGGGGAAAGGGTGTTGGGCCAAGGAAAGAGAAATGTGAGCTTTGAGGAGAAGCCAGGGTGTGCTGCAGTTCTAGCTCAAACAAAACTACACCCCCAAGGTATCACCTACCTTCCACCGATCACCTGATCCCACCTGCTTCCTCCCCAGAGCAGTAACAGGAAGTGAGCCCCGCCCTCCTGAATCCTCAAGCACTGGTAACCCACAAGTGCACTGGGCATTCAAAGAACCTAGTAACCCCTAAAAGATGGGTGCAGTAGAGCCAGTGTCTTAGGTAACAGCGCAGATGACGTCAGGCCTTTTGGACATCAAAAGTCTCTAGTGCCAGTGTGGGTAACACAGGCATTAAGGGGCGGCGGAATTTGTGCAAATTTGGCAATGCCTCTCAGTCTTGCTGGCTGTTTTCTAATTCTTAATGTCATTTCCAAACTCCCTCTGCCTCTGAATGCCTGTAGCCCCTTCTCTGGCACCAGAGACTTTCTTGGAGCTCGCCCCCTCCCCCAATTTTTAAAAAAACAAACAAACTTCCTTCTGCTCCTTGTACCAAAGACCCCGGAGCCCCTCCTCTAGGCTCCTCTAATCCAAATTTTGAGTCCTCCCACAGCCAAGCTGGGAGCCAAATGAACCACAAAGGAGCTGCGGCTCCCTCCCCTCCTTTCTACACCAACTTCCCTACCCTGTCTACTGATCTTCACCTTCCCGTCCATCTGAACTCCTAGATACCCCCAATGCTTTCCCCTTGGCCCTGGCTCTAGATCCCCTGTCGGTCTCTTCTGGCCTGATTGGGACCCTGAGCCCTCAGTCCGTGCCAGCCAGGGCAGCTTTCACCCCTGGCCCAGTCGGCGCCGCCGGCGGCCCGCCCTTCCTGCGCCGGGTCACCCCAGGACAGCGGGCTCCCCTCCTCCTGGCAGAGGCGGGTGCCAAGGTCTGGCCTCTGCCGCACTCTCCTTCCCAGACTCTGAGCTGCAGGGAACTTCCTGCAAGGACCGCGAGGAGCCCCGAGGTAGAAACCACTGCCAACGCCCCAGAGAACTCCAGGGATGCCCCAGATCCTTACCACCATAGCCCTGCAGTCCCTGGGCACTGGCGCCCCTGTGGCCCTGCAGTCAGATTGAAGCGCTGCAGCCCCCTGGAAACAGGGCTGTCTTGACAAGACTGAATGCTGTCCTGATCTCCTAGTCCAAAGGACCCACCGCCAGTTGAACTCAACCAATTACCCTTCAGTACTACCTCATTCACCTACCAGAGCAACCAGATCTCAGAGTGGAGCCGCAAGGCTAGTTTTGTTTTGTATTGCTTTATATAAATAGACTCTAGGGTGTGATCATTGATGCTTTGTTTGTTTGTTGAGACAGTCTAGCTGAACTCAGGCTGATATCTAACTCGGTCTTTGAACTCAGTGCCTGCTTGCTGAGCATGACCTGGAATGACATTTCAGGTCTGCTTGCTAACTTCCTGTCAGGGGCTGTCAGTCCCGATGGTTGCTGTGATGGAAGATTCTTATGCTCTAATGCATTTCGCAATGTGGGGCAGCTTCCCGCTTCCTAGCTCATACAGGCATGCTGCAGTGAGCCGTCCACTGCATGTTTTGGCGCCCACTTCACCATCTCTGTGCATCAGACACCTTGGACGGAAGTCGCTGGGCCATAGAAAAGCTATGCTCAGCTTCCGTGAACAGCCAAGGAGATTAAAAAAAAAAGCTATGGTTTATCTCTCATTCTTAAGTGAGAGGACTCCAGTGGCCCCAAGCTTGAATGCTGGGAAGAGACTCGCGACACCACAGCGGAGCTCTTCAGTAGAAAGAGTTCTATCAGAGTTCTTACCTGCCGATTCCTAGGCCAGCTGCAAAAGAAAGTATTTTAAACCAGCAGAGGAGGGCTTTTTAAATTCAGCAGAGAAAGCCCTTGCAAGCTAACTGCTGAATGCATGCCTCCAAACAAGCAGCGGCTGCAGGCAAAGCCCTTGTAAAGCTCTCCTGACCTTTTTTTCCTCCATGTTACTAAGGCCTAGACCTGGGGGTGGGGGAGATCCCAAAGTCTTCAAGTTTTCAAGTTCAATGTGAGATTACAGGAGCGGGAAAGTCCCAGGAAAGCCCCGAGGAGCACCATCTCCACTGACCTCTGGCCTCTACGTTATCCTCTCTCAGCGTAATTAGAACTCATCATAATTATGTCTTCTCCCACCCCAAAAAAATCTTACCAATAACTTCATCATTTGAAAACATGCTTAAGGTTCACTGATGGAGAACACATTGGGGTACCCAAAGCCACAGAACCAGGCAAGGAAAGATCAAAGAGGACTTTGGCGGTCCACACTATCCTCCAGGTCCTGGGACTAAAACTGTAATCACCACTGCGTCCCTGCAGAGGGCGCAAGTAACTCCAACTGACACCCAAGAGAGACACAGTGACCTAAAGCCAGAAAGTAATTAGGGGAAGTTTAATGCAAGTGCAGAATTGTATAACTTTGAAACCTGGCATCTCAGATCAAGTTTTCCCGAGAAAAGACCCTATGATTAAGATTCCTGTGGGCTGAGCAAGGTGATAATCACGGCTTCCTTGAGGTTGAGACTAGAGGATTATGGGTTTGAAGCCAGCTTTGGGTATATGGCAAATTTAACCAATGTGAGCTAAATATAAAGACACCATCTCAAAATTAACTAATGAATTAATGACAGAAAACCTGTGCAGGGGACAGGGAGAAAAATGGGCAAGAATGTATATGCTGGCACTGGACACTGGTTTAGTTTCTTCCACAAAGACTATGAACGGCATCACGGTTAATCTCCTTTTGAAGCACTGGGGAAATTTTCAAACTTTCTGCAGGTCACCTCAGGCAGGTCCCCGGAGGTAGTGGCATCTCTTTGTCCCTAGCAACCCACACGTAAGCTCCAGCAGCACCTGGGATCATTGTACCTGAGATAGCTGAGGTGGCCAGGACCTTCCACTCCAGAACACGACAGTCTCTCTCCTGATGATGGCCCTCAAACGTGCCTGGGACTCTTTCAAGTACAGGCAGAGTCACCTGCAGGGCTAGTAAGGGCTCAGATGCCTTGGCCCTGCCCCGATGGGTGCTGACAGTGCAGTAGGCTTTCCCTGTTCGGGGAAAGCTTTTGAAAGGCTGTCCTACCGCAGCATCATTTCAGAGCATTTTCCTTGTTCCCAGGTGACACTTAAACTACACTCGCGTATCTGTATCAGCTCTCTCATTTTAATGAGGTTTTTCCATGCAGCCCGTCACCATGACTTTGTACCAGAAGCCATGTAAGAGCCTGGGCAAGACAACTTGGACGTGCACATCTTCATGGTCTCTCTTGGTGAACCCAAGGATTCTATCCAACCAAAATGAAGATTAGACACTCCTAATATTTAAGGAAAAAATACCGGCAGGAATTGAAGCAGCACGTGTGTTCCCCTACTATACACTCCAGTTGCGACTCAGATGCGCACTCTAACCCTATCCTGCTAAACAGCCAAGAGCCTTATGTCACAACTAGGAGCTATGTTGAGCCTACTCATTCCTAACTAGCGTTTGAAATGCATCTAACTGGCAGTGTGTGTGTGGAGAGCATGGAAATGTCGAGGGCTAAAGCAGACCCCACCAAGACAGAGTCGTCAAGCCTTTATTACACATCAGTGCCCCTCTCCTCTGCCCCCAAGCCCAGAAAACTCACATCAGTGTAGAATTAACAACACAATTAGTGTTGGGGCACGCTAAACACACACCTATTACATATAGGGCTGTGCTGAGGTTTTCATGTTTTTCTTCATACTCCTAGTAATCCATAGCAGTATTTTTATCCCGAGGCCAGAGAAATTACTTTTAGATCTGGGTCGGCTGGCGCCCATCTTTAATCTCAGCACCCAGGAAGCCAAGCAGGGGGATCTTGAGTTCAAGACCAGCCTGCATAGTTAACTGACAGGTAAACTAGCCATAGCCGATCCTAAAAGTCTCCGCTGTTTGTGACCATATAGGCCAAAGAATACGTCTTTGATATCGCAGTTCACAAATGCTTGGGTCTCAGTACAGCTGCACAATTTCACCAATGCCAAGGACTCCAAGCTCCGATTTTCTAGATGAACCGACACATAGCATCGTATACTACAGATGGTACCCACCGATAGCATCCTGTACTGTGAATGGCATCTACCTGTAGTGTCTGGCTTTGTAGACAGTGCCCACCTGTAACCTCTGGCTCTTTAGGAGGTACTCACCTGTAGACCCTAGGACTGCAGATGATACTTATCTGTAGGATCACTAGAATAGAACTCTTGCTGAAAAGTGTTGTTTCTAATTTATTTAAGTACAAGAATGACAAACTGTAACATGGACTGTTTTGGAAAATGGTTTCCCAAAGTGAGAAAAAAAAGTCATTTACCGAAAGGATGGTATTGTTTACCTCCCTTTCACAGATATTTTTTAATGTCGTGCTTTAAAGCAAAGACACTTGTGGTCTTGTAACTACCCCTTCATGCAATATGCCTAAATCTAGGTTTCAGTATAGCAAGGAAGACCAACTACACTGAGATTGAATTCAATCAGGAGCAGGAGAAAGATAAAAAAAATAACCATGTCTTAATAGTGAGAAAACTTTCTGTTGTTTGAGGATTTTATCTTCTCTAACTTGAAATTCTTGAAGTTTGGGAATATAAGCTCTCTTCCATGACACTTTACATCCTTCTACTTTGTGGCTACTCCTGGCCACCATACAGTCCCAAAATCCTCCCGGATGGTTGTGTTAGCTCTGGTTGTATAGAAATCTCCCAACCAGTAGGAAGAAGAAAAAAAAATGGAACCTAAGGGACAACATGTAAGAGAACATCCCAGGAGTAGCCATGTAACCTGTTTATGCCCAATGCCCAAGGAAGATGCAAATGATGCTGGGAAATGTAGTCTTTGTTGTGGACTGACATTTGTTCAGTCAGAAAGTCTATGTTATAGTATGAATATGAATCATCCAGGACAAATTCGTATGCTAAGTGATTGTTGGCTGACTGGAGGAGTTGGATACTCTAAGATGTGGGACCTAGCTAGCTGTAGGAAGTAATTCTCTGGCAGTGGGTCCCTGTCTGTTGCCTCTCCTGCTTTTCATCTACAGTGAACGGCAAACTCCCTCTGCCTTATATTTCTGCCACCAGGACTGTTCTTTTCAAAGTCCAAGAATTGAACCCTCCAAGACTGCTTCTGTGTTTCTGTCAGGCATTTTGTCACTGTGACAAGCGGGAGCAACTTCCCAGACTGTCCTTCATTGCAAGGGGATTGAATTTTCAGTCTTTTGGTTTAACTTTGCTACTTTGGCTGAATTCCTAAAAAGGATGGTTGGAAGGCAAGAATCCATATTGACTGCCTACGAAAGGGGAAAGAACTCCAAACTGCCTTTGGCTGAAGCGAGGGTGTGTGATAGCTACTTTTCTGTAGTGATGACAACATAACCAAAAGCAACTCATGGAAGAGGTCACTCTGGATTTCAGTTCAGTCAGCATAGTAGGAAGGCATGGCAGCAAGAGGCAGATACAGTGGCAGGAGCAAGAGACTGAGAGGCCACGTCTTCCAAAGCAAACATGAAGTACAGAGAAAGAGTAAACTAGAAGTGGCGTGAGTGTAAAGACCCTCAAAGACCAGCCTGTGTGATATACTTCCCCCAGCAAGACCCCACCTCAGAAATGTCTCTGAACAGTTCTACTCACTGGGACCAAGCGTTCCAATGCCTGAGCCTATGAAGGACAATTCTTATTCAAATAGCCACATTCCACTTACTGCTCCCCACTGGCTTATAGCCATCTCATAATGCAAACTGCATTTAGGACAAGTTTAAACATCGAGTGTCACTTTTTGTCTCAGTTTCAACACTGTCTAAAAGTCCCAAGTCTTGCTGGGGGGTGGTGACATGTACTTTTAATCTCAGCACTTGGGAGGCAAAGGCAGGTGGATCTCTGTGAGTTCTAGGCCACCTTGGTCTACAGAGTGAGGTTCTCCGTCTTGAAAAAAAAAATCAAAAGAGAAAAACAAAAACAAAAACAAAAACAAAAAAAACCCCAAGTCTTTTCTGAGGCAAAAGGTAATCTCTTATCCGTAAACCCTTGTAAAATCAAAATGCAGATCGTATATTTTTGAATATATAATGTATATTATACAAAATATATTACCATTCCAAAATAGAGGAATGGGGACACAGTGAAGAAATACTGGGTCAAAGCAAATCAAAGTCCAGCAGAATAAACACCGACCATGTAGTTCTGTGAATGACACCCAATACTTTAACGGGAAGATAGCCCTGTCCCTACAGCTACAGTTATGTCGCCTACAGCACATATCGCTCTCTTGATCTGGTTTTACTCCTACTAGGCAAATGTCTCATGGTTTTGGCATCTCAGACATCATAGAGTCTCTACTGAAACTCAGGAATCACTTTTAGAGCTTCGCACAATGCCTCCCCCGCCCCATAGCCTTATATACAGTTGCAAGGTAGGGTTCCCTGGCATCAGCGGCTTCCTGAAACCCAGGAGGAAGAATCGACAGCTCCCCCTTTCAGCCTTAATTGGAGGAAGAATCGACAGCTCCCCCTTTCAGCCTTAATTGTTCTCCAAATCAGTACCACACAGGTGACAAGTGTGGCTCCCAGTCGAGATGGATCCTCAAGTACTTTGACCGCATTAGCCGAACTTTCTGGATGTTGGAGTTCTTTCAGGAAAAAGCTCACTTCCCAAAGATAGGCACTTGTCTGGATGGGCACCGTTCCCTCTGCTGCAGTTCAGAGAAGAAGACCCTTCCGTAGTGGCTGATCTTGATGGCTACCACCTCTCTTTAACACATGCCTTGCCTATAGCATTAAGCTTTCTAGTGTCCTTTTTCTCTCCAAACAGTGCATTGTGTATTTCTTTCTGTCCCACGTGTTCCTTCTCATTGTAGATCTGCATGGGGAAAGTCAATGATAACCAAGCCACAGGTGCAAATTAGGAATTCTTGACTTTTTTTTTTCACCAAGGAGATTCATCCATTATTTTTTAACTGAGTCTCGTGCAAATTCTCAGGACATGGATAGAAAACAGCCAGATTCCTGCCCAAGGTATTATCTGAATGGCCTCTAGCTTAGTTGATGAATCCTTGATTTCCTTTGAAACCTCTTGAGCTGGGCCTCTGCAGTCAGCTTTGCTCTCCCCACTACTGTTTCCCAGGCTTCTACTAGAAAAGCTCTACTTACAGCATTCAACTAATTTTCTATTCCCAAGTCCTCCACATTCCCCCCAAACACAGCATGGTCAGGATCTGTCGTAGTCTAAGTTTTATTGCTGTAAAGAGATATTATTGCCACAGCCATTCTTATGAAGGAAAACATTTAGTTGGGACTGGCTTACAGCTCAGATGTTTAGTTCATAATTGTCATGGCAGGATGCAGGGCAACAGGGAAATCGTGCAGGCTGACATGGTGCTGGACAAGTATCGGAGAATTCTACAGCTTGATCCACAGGCAGCAGGAATCTGAGTGCCTTGCTGGGCATGGCTTAAGCATACAAGACCTCAAGCCTGCTCCCATAGTGGCATATTTCCTCCAACAAAGCCATACCTACTTTTGACAACTGTTCTCTTCTCAAATGCATATAGCCCTGGCAAAAGAGACTTTTGATTCTAACCACAGTCTTCTTTAAATGAATTGAATTAACATAAAGGTACTTTCCATTTCATTTGGGATAGCTTGCCTGCTTTCCCTGACTGACAGAATTCCTAAGTGCTGTAGTGAACTAGAACTCTATTTCCATCAGCAAATAGCTAATTCTACTGAGCTATTCTTAAATATTCTTAATAATATTTAAAAGATGACTTCAAATACACAGTTTTATATCGCCATTGATTGAACCATCAGTCATGTTTCCAACTAAATTAATTTTAGAAAGCAAGGTTCCTTGGGGTTATCTTTCTTCTCCCAACGCTGGCAACATGTTGTGGACTTGAGCAGTGCAGTGCGGTCTGCATAATTCCAGGGGTGGGTCCTGGGCAGGAGACTATTGAATGCAAAGTCAGCCTGAGCTACACACTAAGAACCTGTTCCAAAAGCAGCTTTGAGGATCTGAGTTCAACTTGCTCGTTCAGGCCTGGGCATAGATTAGAAACGTGACTCACTCTCTTTTGCGCGTTGCCCAAGGATTTCAATAAGGCGGATGGATGACTGTCTCTCACAGCTCATAATAACGCACTTAAATTCTGATCTACAAATACGCTGCCAGCCGTGTGCTTTTTGAGGACTTCGGATGGAAAACCGGCAGCTGTGTTTGTGCAGCAATTTAGAAGCCCTATTACATATGCAAGGACCCGGGCTCCATGGCCCAATCACCATTCATTCATTTTGCTGCTTTTTTTTTTTTCCTTTTGCACCAAAGAAATAAAATCTGAAAACTATAGGCGTTACAGCCGGCTCTTTAAAAACAAATCACAAAATGAGGAGACTGAAATGATAATCCCACAAAAACTCACACGGCTTTTTCATTTCCCATTAAATAAAGTTCGCGGTCAAAATTCCAGATATTTGTTTTTGTGTATGATATTTAGCAAATGTTAATTAGCAATGTATGTGACCATCGTAAAAGGAATTAGAAGTCTGAATCTTACCTCGAGGTCCTTGGGTCTTAGGAGGGAGGGAGGAAGGGAGGGAGGGAGCGAGGGAAGGAGGGAGGGAGAACATTGCATGAGTGTATGTGTGAGTGTGTGTGTGTGAATGCTCATGTTAGTATGTGTTTCTCTGTGTGTGTGGTATGTGTGAGTATTCATGTGAGTGTGAGCATGTGTGTTTGTGGTATGTGTGTATGTCTGTATGTGAGTGTGTGTGTGTGTGTGTGTATAATATGTGTGTGTCTGTGTATGTGTCTATGTGTATATGTGTATGTGTGTGATCAGGTACGTATACATGCCTTAGAGAGCCTCATGAAGAATTAGACTGAGCTTGTTTACAGATATAAAGTTCTGCAGCATTTATCCTTGGGGTGCCCACACCACACCTGCATAACCATCTTACTTATGATCTTCAGAACAACAATTTCTAGGGTATTTATTTACTCCAAGTTCTACAACGACCCAAGAAAAAATATTTTCAGTTGATTTTCATATCCATGAGCCCCATTATGAAATGCTGTGTGAGGACTGGCATTTGTAAAATCGGACTGTTCTCACAGGGCTTAATGGTGACCTCAAAGTTAAATTTAAACTTCCTAACTATTTGAGTGTTTTTCTAGACCTGGGCTTTTCCAATACTATTTTTGCCTTGTGTGTGTGTGTGTGTGTGTGTGTGTGTGTGTGTGTGTGTGTTCGTGATGTGACAGGAGTTGCATCAACTTGTAAGGAACATTACTTCCTCTGAACCAGTCACACATGCTTTTAAAGGTGCCATGCAAGAGCAGAACTTTTGTAATTAAACCGGCACATGACATGGATCTTTCCAACTTACTCTCGAGCTGCCTTTCAGATGGGTGTGGATGAAAATGTGAGGCTTCTGCCTGAAATAACTGCTTCTGCAATTCACACAACCTACAGCTCTCATGACTGCTCCTGAATGCTTGCCCCTCTGTCATCTTCTGGGAGCTTTGGAGAGACCACAGAAGAAGAGACCCCGCTCCTTGTTCCAAATCTGTTGGTCAGAACTTCACCAGCAGCGAATCACTGTCAGCCCAGGTTCAGGTGATGGCGAAAGGCCTGGGGGATGGGAGTGAGAAGTGAGGCACAAAAGGTCTGGGACATTTTTGCTTTCTAAGTAATCACAGAGAAGAACTGATCTATAAACCCAATAAAGGGATGCACCAAGTGCAGTGACTTAACTGCCTACCGTGATAGGCAGAGGTATGATAGGAAGGTAGGTAGATTTGATAAGTAAAAAACCATATAGATGATTGGCAGGAAGTGACAGACAGATAATAGATGACAGATAGATAGATAGATAGATAGATAGATAGATAGATAGATAGATAGATAGATAAATAGATAGACAGACAGACAGACAGATAGATAGAAGGTTTCTAGCCATAGGCAACAGGATAGATACAGAGGCTGCTTTTAATGTTAGGCTATACAGATTAGGGTCTCTGTTTACTACTTGAAAGTTATATGATTTAGGGCAGTTACCAAACTCTCTCAGACCTGAGCCTCTCCCTCAGAAAACAGAGGTAGCAATACTACTGAACAGTCAGGATGTGGATTAATACTAGTCCAGATGTGTCCAACCTTTTGATGACATGACATAATGTTGCAGTCTACAAATGTGTTGAGCCACATGCATATCTATCTTGAAATGCATGCAGCTGTGGACTGCAACTTGGATGTCCTTGGAGTGATTTGAACAATGTCCAGAATATAGAATGTTCCCCGAGATCCTTGTTAGCATTTCTTATTTAACTGGTCTAATTTCACTGGATTTGTAACCGTGAACAGACAGACATTTGGTTTCTGTGGATCTCCTGAGGTAGATGGAAGAGTAGGTCTGATGAACCAGGGCTTCTGAGATTTCAGTGTGTCTGGGAGTCCCTGGGGATGCTGCTAAATGCAGGTTCCAGCTCAGCAGGTGTTAGGGTGAGGCCTGGGACTCTGCAGGCAGCAAATGCTCAGCATAAGCCTAAGACAGGTGCTGCCAGCCATGTGTCTATCCTGCTTAGGGGTGCACAGGTGACTGCTGAAATGGTGGTGAAGGGGGATATTTCCAGATGTAGACAGAGACAATTTCACAAAGTAGAGGTAAAGAGGCAATGGAGAGACCACCCAGTTTCTCTTTTCAACTGAGGAAAGTAGCCTGCCATGACCCAAAAGTAGGGTTTGTAGAGTGTGTCTATGTGTATGTGTTAAGACTCTGTGTGTACAAGTCTATATGCTGTGCATGGGCATATCTCTGTGTGTGTTTACAGGACGTAGGTCATTGTTACCACTCTACCAATTAAGAACTGACCTTAACCAAGCCGCTTTCCAGCTTCCACACCAATCACAAGACTCCCAGTACTTTGGGATTTTAGTGACAATGACCTGATGTTATGCCTGCCGTGCTTAGCGCAACGCCTGAGCTGATGATTCCATGACACTCGCCTGAGGTCATCTGTTCTATTGTGGCCATCGTCATTCAGTTAGGTGCAGAGGAAGGCAGAACATTACAACCCATGAGGTCAATCTCAGCACCCACAATGCAGTGGGCCCCGTACTCCAGTGTGCACCAGGATCTGCTGGGATTTCATTATACACATACTGGGCTTTGTTCCACCGATACCAGCTCTGTGAACAGAGACATTTTGGGCAGAGACCAATATTCTACACTTCTAATAGATTTACAAGTATAGCTTGCTTGGGGGATCACCCAGTGCAAGCTTCTGATGCGTACCTACTCCCCATGCCTAGCTTCATTAAAAGATAAGGAATCCCTAGTGCTTCCACAGAAACAGAGTATCCTCAGGTGGGAGACATTTTCTCATTTGTCATCTCTGTGAACAGAAGTGAAAATACAACCTAATTTCCCTTTCTGACTGAAGTCATCGAGTACTTAACTGATCTTGGTTTTACATGGATAAGAAAGCAGGGCTTTTGACTTGTGAACTTAAAATCCACCTAAATCGTATTTGCAGAATATGCTTCTGGTGGAAACATCACAGCTTCCTAACATTACCTCTTTCACTGTATAGGCCAACTGCAGAAGAATTGAAGCACACATAGACTTGAGAGAAAGACCAGGCAGTGTCAGAGCAGGCTGAGGTGACTTACGGGTAGATGCTTTTTACAGAGTGCTAGATTTTCGGTTTTGTCTTTTCCCTTCTCATCGTTGGGATGAGCCAGGGTATATGCCTCCTTACCATTCCTGGTGGCTGTTAAGGTATAGCAAGTTCACAACGCCTCAGCCACGTAGCTGCCTAAGCATGAACTGAATGAGCTCAAAACCAAGTATACGTGTCAGAGTGGGTAGGAAAAGTCTGTGACTTCAGCCCCACACAAAGAACTACAGGCAATTAAGGAAAGCTGAGAGCAGGAAAAAGCCTTCCCAGTGAAGATCAAATCAAATTGCTATTTAATACCAAGTTGCCAGCCCTGAAAATATCACATAAGTAATGTATTATATTTAGGAATATACATACATACATATGGACATACATACATACATACATACACATAAATTTGTAACAATACATACAGGCACACACACAAACACACACACATATGTATATGTAACAATAAGTAATGAATAAAGAGACTATAAACTTGAAAAAAAGCAAGGGGATGCACACGAGAGGGCTTAAGGATAGAAAAGGAAAAGGAGAAATGATGCAATTATATTATAATCTCAAAAATAAACAAAATTCTATAAAGATAACAACACAGGAAATCTCCAAGTCTTCCTGGCAGCCATGTTAAAGAATGAGTAGGAAGGCTGGGGTACAGGTTATGGTAGACATTGAGGCCACCGCACACTTAACCTCATTGTCCCCGGAAGCTCCGCTCTAAGATGGTGACATGTAGCCCAGCCTATGTAGGTGATTGTCTCAGCAGCTCTGCCTTCTGTTGCCAAGGCAGAGGCAGATTGAGTGCAAGCCCCATCAACCTTCGCCCCTGCCCAAGATCTTTCAACACAACCTTAGATCGCTGGTTAGATATCCAAAGGTAGTGGGAGCCGATGACCCAACTAGAGCCACAGAGTGCGGGGAGCCATGGAGAAACTACGGAACTAGTTGTGGGGCTTAGCTTAGTGGTCCTAGTTGTATTTGTGACCTAGAAGCAGAAAGCCAGCCTGTCACTGGCACCCAGCTATGCCTGGGCTGTAGCAAGGCCCCGTCATTGCTCAGCTGTCAGCCACATTGCAGGGCTACTGTGTTTGTTTTCAGATAGTAACTTAGGAAAGCACCATTATATGTGGAAAAAAGGGAAAATGGCATACTGAATATTAAACTTGAATATATTGAATACTCAATTAAATATGGCAATCTCAAAGTTAGCTATGTACATACACTCACAGACATACACACAAACACACACACACATGCACATACACACACATGCACACAGACACATACATCTTTGTATACAAAGCATTCCTATTATAAACCTGGTGGTTCATTTGCACGTTTTAAAGTCTCTCTTTGTCTCTTTCTCTCTCTCTCTCTCTCTCTCTCTCTCTCTCTCTCTCTCCCTCCCTCTCCCCCCCTCTCTGTGTGTGTGTCTGTCTCTGTCTCTGTCTCTTTCTCCCTCTGTGTGTGTGTCTGTCTGTCTCTGTCTCTCTTTCTGTCTGTCTCTCTGTCTCTCTTCTGTCTCTCTCTCTGTCTCTCTCTGTCTCTCTCTCTGTGTCTCTCTCTGTCTCTCTTTCTCTGTGTGTGTGTCTGTCTGTCTCTCTCTGTCTCTGTCTCTCTGTCTCTCTGTCTCTCTTTCTGTCTCTCTCTGTGTCTGTCTGTCTGTCTCTGTCTCTGTCTGTCTCTCTCTGTCTCTCTGTCTCTCTCTGTCTCTCTTTCTCTCTGTCTCTCTCTCTATCTCTCTCCCTCTCCCTCTCTCTCTCTTTTCCTGCTTTCTTCCACATCTTCTTTCCTTCCTTGTGTGGTGAGGACCCATATGACAATGTATTCGTTGCTTTGAAGAGCTGTCTGGTTGGCACTGACTTGCCACAGCCTTGGGCCCCTTCTCCCAGGGCTCGTCTAGAGTGAGTCATCTGTGGTCCTGATGGTCTGCACTTATCCACTCCCTGTACTTCTGAGGTAAACAATCTTCTCACCAGTCCTGGGTTAAGCTGGCGCATCAGTAAGCTCTGTTAATTTATCACCATCGCCAAATGGCCTGCGTTATGTAAGTCTGTTCCTTTATGCACTCGGATTTCCCGAGGCTGACCATAAGGTAGGAACACGCTACCTGCCCGCATGTTCAACCTGAAGACCACTGCTCTTCAAGTCCTTTCAAACTGATTAGATGTTCGGCTGCGGGTGTTTTCTAGAACTGTTTACCCTGTAACGTCTCCCGTGGAAAATAAATAGAAAGCCTTTGTGGATGAGGCTGAAGACAGCAGAGAATCGCAATTTTTTTTTTTTTTGTTCTTTTTTTCGGAGCTGGGGACCGAACCCAGGGCCTTGCGCTTCCTAGGTAAGCGCTCTACCACTGAGCTAAATCCCCAGCCCCGAGAGCAAATTTAAATGCACTGGCTGACTTCAGATGTCTGTACAGGGAAGAGGACAACGCTGTCTTGAGATAGTGACGTATTCTTGGGGTGCTACGAGTGTCATGAGTTATCAGTGTGGTTTTGCTTCACTGTTTTGTGCAAAATGCCGTGCAATAGCACTGTAAGTGTCTCCTGGAAAGTGGGCATCTTTTTCTTTACAAAAACAACTTGTTTCACTCATGCCTGAGGGTCATTTTGTGACCTGTTTGTTACCTGAGATGGTATGCTTTCAAACTTAGTTTTCCCTTTGTTTTGTGGGAACGTTAGGATAGTGTTCAATTAGAACCTTTCCAGATAGAACTGGATCAAGTAATACGTTCTGCATCCTGTCTTTTCACCATGCTAAAAATGTCTGTCAGCAGCCCTTTCTGTCTAAACCAGAAGGGCCTCAAATGCATGTCAATCCTCCAACCTCACCTTCCCAAATGTTAAACATATTTTGCAAAGTCTTTCTAGCTCATTTCACCCAAACTTCCATAAAGAGAAAGATGAATTTATCCGTGTGCTTCCCAAACTGTCCCCTGGCTCCCTTACACTGCAGAAATGAGTGCTGTGTGCATAGTGAAATGCCTTTGACACCGTCAGAAGGAGACGGATGGAGAGGGTACAGACATCCCTGTGCTGTCTCCGGATTTCTGTCTCCCTCCTTGACGACGTCATGTGCCGAAGGCCTCACCGATCTTAACTGCTGTAAGCAAATAAACCTCTTGTCTCTAGACGTTTCCTCAGACGGCTTTCACCTTTGCTATTTTTCAACATTTTCAAATACCATGATGTTTCTTCTCCTAAAGACAACCCTGTTGTGAGCCAGGTACTGGGCACCATTGCCTGTCGCTGAGGACAGGCTCCTTGTGGCCCTGAATGAGGCAGGTGAAGCACCTGGAGAAACTGAAGAATACCCCTGAGTCATATGATGACTTAGACACAGATACTGAGTGCCAACCTTAGCCAGCCCACAGCCTGCACGCACTCCTGTGACATCCTCTGCTCTAAATCTGTGCACTATGGAAACCGGGGCCTGCTTACACTCGCTCTGGATGTGAGTCCCCCAATTGTATTCTCGCTGGTTCTCCTAAAATATGTTCTCCAGCTGTTTGTAGATGCTCGGAGACTAGGGCTTCTCACAGTGAGGATGCAGCTGGTTTTATTGTAAAAGACAGAGATGGCACAGGGAAGTAGATTTCAGAGAATCCCACATCGTCCTCAATGCCAAAAGCAAGTGAAATTGAATTTATGAGTGTCATTCCCGATATGGCTCCCTCAGGGATGCTAAGGATTCGAGCATAGCTGGGATTCATATGAATCATATTATACTTGTTGTTATAGCTGGAGAATTGGCTTCTTCTGTGAAAACGAGTAAGAACTGCTTCATTTTCTTCCGAAGCAGAAAGGATGTTTCCCCTGAATATTTAAAAGATTATTTTCCGGTTTCGTATTTTGTTATAGCTTACTTCCCACTGTCGTAGCAAAGTACCTGAGGCTGTACAAAAATGACGATTGTTTAGCTCAGAATTTTGGAGGTGATCTGGTCTCTGGCAGGTCCCTTTGGGCTTATGGTTTTGGATTTGGGGAGAAACCACACAGGGAAACAGAAGCTAGAGAGTGTGTCAGGGGCAATCTTGCATGTGTATACATATGTATATATACACATATATATGTGTGTGTGTTCATATATATACACACACATATATGTGAGCATATATATATATCAACTTGGTCTTTGAAGATGATGCCTCGATGACCTGAGATCTTCCGAGAGAACCTGAGAGCTGCCGATTTAGTTCCTCGGAACACTGTCTTCCAGATAGCTACAAATGAAGATTTAATTTTAAAACATCTTGGTTTTCTTACCTTACTTTCTCACTCACTCTTTGCTTGATACACCTTAATCAATCAGAACTTTCTTGTTAATTTTTTTAAATTTCTTTGTCAGTTTAATACACGTAGATGATGTATTCTGATAGTTTTCACCCCATTTCCTTCTTGTATCCCTTTGCCCCTGCCCCTTCTTCATTCCAATAAGTTTTCCCCCTGTCATGTCTTTTGTACTGTGACCCAGAGTTGGGATTGCTTGTGTGAATGTGTGTGTGGGGTGTGTATGTGTGTGTTTGTGTGTATGTGTGTGTGTATGGTGTGTGTGTGGTGTGTGTTTGTGGGGTGTGTGTGTTTCTCTGTGTGTGTGTTGGTGTGTGTGTTGGTGTGTGTGTGCTTGTGTATGTGGTGTGTGTGTTGGTGTGTGTGTGTCTGTGTGTGTGTTGGTGTGTGTGTTGGTGTGTGTGTCTGTGTGTGTGTTGGTGTGTGTGTTGGTGTGTGTTTGTGTGTGTGGTATGTGTGTTTGTGTGTGTGGTATGTGTTGGTGTGTGTGATATGTGTGTGTTGGTGTGTGTGTGTTTGTGGTGTGTGTGTGTGTGTTGGTGTGTGTGTGTTTGTGGTGTGTGTGTGTGTTGGTGTATGTGTGTTTGTGGTGTGTGTGTATGTGTGTGTATGTGTGTGTGTTTGTGTGTGTGGTGTGTGTGTTTGTGTGTGTGGTGTGTGTTGGTGTGTGTGTGTTTGTGGGGTGTGTGTGTTGGTGTGTGTGATGTGTGTGTGTTGGTGTGTGTGATGTGTGTGTTGGTGTATGTGTTTGTGGTGTGTATGTGCGTGTGTGTGACTGTGTGTTTGTGTGTTTGTGTGTGTTTGTGTGTGTTGGTGTGTTGGTTTGTGATGTGTGTGTTTGTGGTGTGTGTGTGTGTTTCTCTGTGTGTGTATGTGTGTGTGTTTGTGTGTGTGGTGTGTGTGTGTTTGTGTGTGTGGTGTGTGTGTGGTGTGTATGGTGTGTGTTTGTGGTGTGTGTGTGTTTGTGTGAGTGTGTGTGTTGGTGTGTGTTGGTGTGTGTTGGTGTGTGTTGGTGTGTGTGTGTGGTGTGTATGGTGTGTGTTTGTGGTGTGTGTGTGTTTGTGTGAGTGTGTGTGTTGGTGTGTGTTGGTGTGTGTGTGTGGTGTGTGTTTGTGGTGTGTGTGTGTTTGTGTGAGTGTGTGTGTTGGTGTGTGTTGGTGTGTGTGTTTGTGTGTGTGGTGTGTGTGGTGTGTGTTTGTGGTGTGTGTGTGTTTGTGTGAGTGTGTGTGTTGGTGTGTGGAGGTATTTTCTGTAATAGGAAGCTGATCAGTGTCTACCCCAGTAATGGATCAAGTGCCAATTTCTCCACAGTGGAAGGGTGATGGAACTGTCTTAGTGCCTTCATTTTCACACAGGCTATTTAGTGTGTGGTTGGTTCCCTGCAGCTGCAGATGGACCCTGTAATTAATAGTAGTTTTGAATTTTGACTGGAGCACATTGGTAGTGCTAGATAACACTCTAGATAGACTTCATCTGACTTTGAATGTTTTATTATGGTAGCTATAAGAATGAACTGAATGTGAACAGACAGAGGATGGACCGGCAGGGGAATAAAAAAAGATTAAATAAAATTTAAAAAGAGAAGGAGAATGAACCGAAACCATCAGGTGTTATTTGAGCATTCTCTACTTGCTCAATTGTTCTGGTTCCTCAAGAAGTATCATCAATACAATTGTTATATATAACAACTAATAGTTTATTCAAGTCTTGTATGTTAAATAATACATCTTATTACATACAATTATTGTATACTATTTATACTGTGTTAACTGAGAATAACTCAGATTTGACAGATAGCCAACAATTTTATTCCTAAGCATGTGCCAAAGGAAATACGAGTTCAGGCATCCATATAATTATTTAAGAACGTAAACACTGATTTATTTGTAATAGCTACTAGCTGGAAAACACCAAGAACTCATCGACTGGGAATTGAATAGACAATCGTGGTCTTGCTATGTGGTAGAATATGAAACAGAAATTTAAAGTAGAATTTTAAAATCCACACAATTAAGTGGATTCATCTTAAAATGTTACATTAAATAAAAGAAAGCAGATACAAGAAGTAACATACTTTTCGATAATGTTTAAATGAAGTTCAAGGTCTGGTAAAACGGATCAGTAATCACAGAAGCTAACAGTGACCACCTCTAGAAGGGGCCAAGGTTGGCAGAGAAGGAGAGATTCCCCGTTTTGCTGGGACTGTGTTCTCTGTTGTGCTGGGTGCTGATAATCCAGTATCAGAAAGACAAACACTGAGCTGAACAATGTCACTGAGGTATTTTACCATGTGTCCACTTCAGAACAATAAACTCATGCCTCCAAATTTTTTCTGGAGCCTAGCCTTTTGCTTCCTCTAATCTGCCTTGACAAGCCAAAGTCCATCCATTTTTACTGTATTTGTGAAGAGACGGTTTGCACTTCAGTGGCGTGTGGCCTGGTGACAGTGTAAGGTGACACTGTGAACCACGAATACAGTCACTACACTTTCATGTCTCAGTAACTTCACACAAAAGGAGCCGATTGTTGATTGTTCAATCGTGGGATGGCTCAGGCGGGGGAGACTGTTTCGTCTCCTCAAGGCAAGGGAAGGGCCTTCCCGCGAAGACATCTTAGTAGTCGCACCTTCTACATCCAGCTGGGGTAGGAGGGGTGAGCATGTGCGTGGCAGTTCCCTAACTAGCAGCAGGCATGTTTCTATGTTTTGTGTTGGATGCTGTTCTAACTGTCACATGCCGAAGAGCTAGGGACGTGTTTCAGAGATTTCTACTTTCTGCCCCACGTGCCTGCCCCATGACTCCCTCCCCCACGGACAAGCTCAGTATACATTCTGCGCTGGCGCCCAGGTCTGAGATCGAGCGCGTTATTTTTGTCTTCCAGAATTAGCTTCCCCATCTGGAAAGTGGACTGTGTGATACCGTTTGACTGTGTTTCTGAGAAACCTTACAAAGATCTGTGAGGTCCTTAGCCTGGAACCTGGGGCGTGCGTTTAATAAACATGAACTACTAACTACATTACATGCTCCGTGCTATTCACAACAACATACCATGTCTTCTGCACCTACGTGATACTAGTTTCTGACACATAAACACAATATATATATATATATATATATATATATATATATATATATATATATGTCTGTTGTGTATGACTACCCTCCAAACCAAACAACAGTCATAACTGGGAGGTCAGCTGAGCCCTCTTGTAACAGCTGAACCTGGCGAGGCTTCTTGACTGTTTACATCCTCTCACAGGGGTATGGGAAGAGTCATGAGACCCTTGTCTGAGGATATGGGTATAGAGGTGCTCTTGATCACTTGTGGGAGGTAATGCTGCTTTAATGGCCTCGTTGGGGAAGTGCTAGAGTATACAGGCCAGGGAAGATAAGGTAGGGAATCCGTCTGTGTGGCTATGGGAAATCCCTCATTCCTGCTGGTAAAGACTCTCGGGTGCTGCCTGTTGCAGGAGGAGCGCCCACATCTTTGTAAGTAACCCCTCGCCTATGCTTTGTAAGGAAGCCCACTAAAGTTATTTGCTCCCCAGAGTGAATGTTGGTGGATTCAGGCTTCTGTTTGTGGTTGGGACCTTAGGAGGACGGGGAGGGGTAGACGTTTATGTTTCCTCAAAGGAAGGAATTTTAGCTATAGGGTCAGCTCCACGAGTGTGTAACCTGCACTTGCATGGGGCTTAGAGGTTCTCAACCTGTGGACCACAACTCACCTGGGCGGTTGAACAATTAGATCTTCTATTTATCAGGTATTTACCTGACAATTCACAGCAGTAGCAAGATTGCAGTTACGAAGATCAACAAAATAATTTTATGGTTGTGGCCACTACAACATGAGTCCCATGTAACAAACATGTAACAAAGGGTCCCAGAATTAGGATGGTTGTGAACCCAGGGCTTTGGAGGCTAACACTTAACTGACTGCTCCACTGTTGTCAAATGGACGTCACTAAGGATTTCATCTTCGAAGGGAAATCTGATAGTACAAGGAGCTGTATGCATGTACCTAGGAAACAGAGAATGCAGGTCTCCCACAGTTTTCCCTGGTGCTTCAAACGTAAAATGTTGGTGACCGGTGAACGTGGGACGCTCAGGACCCACCTGAGCAAAGCCAAGAGATGTGTGAAGTATGCATGCTCCGTTGAGAACGGACACAGCCAACCCAAGCAGCCATGATCTCCACGGCTGGCTTTGAACCTGGTGAACAGCAACATGCATAGGCCTCCATGTACTTCCTTACTTGCAGTTTCTTCCCAGAATTCACCCACTGATGGCCTGAAAGTGAGGATGCAGAAGGAAGGGGGCCTTCCTGGTCTCTTTCCCAGAGCACTATGCCAAAGTGCTGGCATGCAAACCAAGTACCTACCAAGATGTGAAATAGAGGGCGCTTTGTTCTGCACTCCCTCTGTTCCAGCGTGACAAGACACATACACACGTGTGAGCTGCAGGAGTCGGAAAGTGCAATACTGCACGTGGTTAAATCCGCTCGAACTGCATCACTAACCGATCCGGCGAAACAGATGAAAGCTAAAGTGTGCAATGGGGATTTAAAACGTGTCTTTGTCTTTACTTAGAATTTTTAAAAGAGACATTTAAAAAAAATGCCACGACAGTCCCGAAGACAGAATGCAGAAAGCAGGACACAGCTTTTAATTTCGTACCACCTTGACAACTCCTGACTTCCTTTGGGACTGGCCAATAAGAAAGCGTCCAGCTCTGACTTCCGGTAACGGCTCCGGAAGCAGCCTTCCGAAGCCAGTCTTACTGGACCCTTCCTCTCCTGTGCTCCTTTTGCTTCCTTGCTTTATCTGACCTGGCAGTTTACAGTCAGCCACCCCCTTTTGAGGTCCCTATCTGTGGAGTCGATCAAACCCAGGCTGAAGGTACTCCGGAGAAACCCTCCTGTGTACTGAGCATGTGCAGAGCTGCTTTCCTGCATGCTAATCCTTTAATACAGTATAATACCTATTTGCACAGCATTTAATCTAGAGGTGAGATGCAGGTCAAAGAGGGTAAGTGTTGGTGACAGGCAAACACTATGCCGTTTTACACATGGAGTTAAGCCACCTGCAGATTCCCAGGAACTACAAGGGACACTGGAATGGCGCCCCAGGGACACTAAATGACCTTATCTTTCTCACTGCCACCCATCAGTGATGAAACGGTCACCTTCCCTAAGAGGTCTGTCCTGAAAGGCTAGGAGTGAACTTTACAATTTTAGCAGCTTCAGTGGGCCTGCAGCGTCCATATAGCGAACATAAAGATTTAGACTCTCCAGGGCTAAGTCACAAGGCAGAGCCGCAGGCTCCAGACAAGGCTGTTGGGTTAATGAAATGATTTAATGTTCCGCCCCCTCAGAAAATCTGTCCATGACTTGGTAAATCTTCCAGAACTTCCTCTGAGTTCTTTGGGGCTGGCCCTACCCCACGCCCAATTCTCCATGTCATTCCTCGTCATAACCACCATCTTTTCTATCTGTTCAGTTCTAATTTGAGCTTTATTTCTCCAACTGGATTCTGATTCATAGGCACAGTAGGCAGGAAAAAAAAAACCCTTAGTTAGGTGAGTAAGACATTCACATCGATCTAAAAATGTAAGCAGTGTTCACAAAGGCGGGAGTTAAGAGAGAATGTTCTAAAATTCAAGAAGAGTGCATAACTGTTCACAACACACCACATTTTGCCATATTAAATGAAGATGCATGGCTGGGTGCACTGTGACCCAAGCCCACTCCTTTTGGGCTGTGTGTTTCAGCCTCTTTCTCGCCCAGTAGTTCTGCCCGAAAGAAACAGATGGCTTGCTTCCTTGACTGGAATCATCAGCTTGAAATCCATAGATTGGTCAGGAGGCTGGTGCAGGTGAACTGTAATCCTAGGTTCTGGAAATAGCACCTGTGCATCACAAGTCAGCATAGACCGGACCTGGGGACCCTGTGCTCCCAGGTTAGAATATCTCTTTGCCTTCCTGAGAGTTCCCATGGCTCTGAGAATTCCCATGACACCGCATTGTGTAACAGACTCTTAGGGCAACCCCTTACCACCACCTGCCTGGTTCAGCTCTCAATACCCGTTCCAATGGAATCCTACCAGATTTCCTTGTTGGAGCGCTCTGATTACATAACACGGTTACAGCCAGTCCTGTAACACTGTCGTGTCGCGAGACTTTAAATACTTTGATTCTTATTTCAGAACTTTCCAGGCAAAATGAAATCAGACAAAACCATCTAAACAAAGAAAAGTAACCTTTTGCGGCTGTTAGATTTCACTTTTAGTGTGTGTCTTTCTTGAGAGAGAATTTAAGCAAAAACATGGCTCAGAGACATGTGTAGGAAAAGAAGTAAGACGTCCTGGGACTCCAGGCTTCTCAGGGCCTCTTGAATTCCCCGGTGCTACCCTTATTACAGAGCTGATCGCAAGGCTTGCCCCCTCCCCCCCCCACATGAAACCTGGGCCCAGCCAGGCTTTTCCTCGCTGCCGCCAGGGGGCTGTCTGGTTAAGAACTGGGTAGGAGAGGCCGCAGCTTTCCTCTAAACCAACCAAAACATCCCGAGGCAGCTTTGGAGCGAAGCCCAGGAACTTGCCTGCAAAACAACCCTCGTTCTAGAGCCGGCAAGCTCTTGGTGAGACTTCATTCGGGGCGAGGATTAAAACACAGATTTCTTGCGAAGAATCCAAGGGGCAACCGAGTCTGTGCCGGCCGCTGGAAAAGGCAAAGTCCTAGCCCCAAAGCTGCTGTCTGCCGCAGCTCTCTCTCCTCTGCCCTGCGGAAAGCTCCGGATTCGCCACAGTTGTTAGTGCTGTGGCCAGAGGTGTGTCGGCCTTTCTCCCTTCTCTTTTTCTGTGGACTGTGCCCAAGTAACGCTGGGGGGAAAAAAAACTTATCACCCGTGGGAAATCTAGAAAACACTTTAAAATAATCTAGACATCATTCCCTCCGTTGAGATAGCCAGGCTCGGTATACTACACCGTGTTACATGAGTGTATTGAAGAAAGAATTTCAAGGTTTTTTTTTTAACACTGTTCATAAGAACATAATTGTATTCGGCCCTCAGTCAAAGTAGTTTTGTCGCAAGTGTAACTTCCCACTGGCTGCGTGTTCTCTCAGCACTCTGCATTTTCCAATAAAACCTACCTCCGAGGCGCTGCTGGGAGACGACCTGGGTACCTGGAGCAGCACACTGTCACCCGTTGGGTTAGTTCCCAACCTTCAGGACTTGAGGTACGGACTTTTCAGCATTTCAGCGCGCTATGCTTGCAAAAACAGAACCCTTCCAGGGTGGAGATTATTTTTGTCTTCCGGTTTTATATTTCTATTTCTAGGACAGTGGCGAAATAACGAGGTGTCTCTTTAAATCCTACTTGTGGAACCAACCGGGCACAACTCAGTGAGGTGTGCAGGAGGTGGGGGGGGGGGGGGCGCTTCTCATTTAGGGCAAGCAAGGCTTTGTCCATTTGGTGTGGGGCGCAGAGTGGCCAGAGCCACGGGAGGATCTGAGCGCCCCGTGGTCCCACGCACACCACAAGTGCTTTGGGGGCGGAAGGAGGAGCGCGGTGACACCTGCCGCGCTTGTCGGGCGTCTCTGAGGGTTGTGCTCCTGGAGATCCCCTCTGTCTCCTGTCATTCATACTCCCTGCCCCCAGTCACACCCCAACCCTCTTCAACTACAGGAATGATGGCTCAACTCGAACCTTCGCGCGCTTGCAGTTGGGTGGGTGGACGCGCGGCCACCAGACCCGCAGCTACGTGACCCCAGGGAGGGTGGCGCACAAGGCGCCGTTACCACGGGGTCGTAGCGGAGGACACCCGCACCTAGGCGGCAGGTGCGCAGGGCACCCAAGTGGCGGATTGCTCGGGCCCAGACGGGGTGCACAACCCGAGGCCATTTCGTCGCTGCGACTCTGCAGGAGCCAGGGTGGCCTGAGCTTGCCACAGCTGCTGCGCGAATCGGTCGGGCTGGAGGACCAGAAGGGAAGAACGGTCGGCGGTTCGCCTGCCGCCCGGGAGCTGGCATCCCAGTCCCGAGTAAGGCTGCGCGCGGGGTACCCGGGAGGCGGGACTCGGGCCGTGCACCTCGCCGCCCGCGCAGGTCTCAGCAGAGAGGTCGCCAGTGTCCTGGGACCTGCGCCGCTCCCCTCGGCGCGGGCGCTGGAGGAGAGTGGATGGGTCAAGGGAGTAGAGCTCGCTGGGGAGCGGGCGCCGCACGGGACCCCGTGGCGGAGGGGGCGGAGCGGGGAGGAGACTGCGGCTCGGCCGAGCACCGCGCAGCCTCGGGCGGGCGGGCGGCCGGCGTGACGCGGCGGGATTAACTTTGCTTGGCTAATGCGAGCACCAGAGCGGAGGCCACCGGCTGCTCGGCCGCAGCTCGCCCGCGCGCCGCCTCGGGGCGCCACCGCCAGGCTCCAGCGCTCCGGTAACTTGACGTGGAGGGGGCGTAGAGGGGTGGGGTGGGGGGTACAGGTCCTGCGGGCCGGCCCGGGTGGCCAGAGCCTCGCGCTGTCCCTGCCACGGGCCTCTGCGCCCGGCTCCTCTCGGGCTCGGGCACCCTGTGCTGAGGGAGCTGAAGCCCGAACCCAGCTGGGGACAAGCTCCTTGTGAAATGGAGTTTGGCATCCTGGGCACCGAACCCAGTGGAAGTTTCCATGAGGAGGAAGTTGTAGGGCATGGGGGTTCAGAAGAGGCTGACAGGCGCGGGGGTGGGCGATTTAAAGGGACTGTGGGTCTCCTGCCCCCCCTCTTTTTGGTTCCTGCCGGGGAACTCCAGGCTTTGGAAAGGAGAAAGCTCCTGAGTGTTAGCGCTGGTCAGTGCCTGTCTGCCTCTCACCGGCTCTGCGGGCTCGCTCCCTCCAGAGTTGCTCTTTTCCTTTGCTTCTCTTGACGCAGCATCTTTCGGGGTCGTGCGTGTTGGTGATGATCCGGGTGGTGTCAGCTGTGTTCCCCAAGACCGGGGAAGACGTCTTTGGAGGGTTTCTATTGCTAGGGTCAGTTGTCATTTGGGAGGAATATTTCCCGTGACCACATTATTGGAGCTAATTCTTAAAACCGTCTGGTTTGTTTTTAAGAGGGAGGGGGCGGGGTGTGCATATATGGATTATTATTATTATTATTATTATTATTATTATTATTATTATTAAATTTTCCCCAAGTGGGAAGTTTTTAAAGGGCCTATTATGCATTCCTAAAGTGAGTCAAATAAGAAAAAGAGTAGCTGGGCGGCCAAGTTCAATATCCCATTCTGCCCTTCCCGTGCACGTGGAGAACTCAAGGGCTGTGTTGAATCAGAAAATAACATTGCATAATTTCCTCCTCTTCCAGTGTGGTTGATCCTAGATACTAGTGATCGGTTTTAAAGACCTGTTTGAAACTGATCAAACCAAACATCTTTTGTTCAGTGCATGAATAGGAGAACAGAATTTTGTTAATGAACGTACTAAGTACTGTAGACCCGTTGGGCAGTATCTTTATATGATTTGCCTCTGGTTTAGCGTGTTTGTTGATGTTATAATGAAATATTGCCTCACTGTGCTGCGAAAGGATAAAAAATTCTTTTTGGTAAAGAAGCGTTCCATGATTCATTCTGAATATTCTGGATGACTGATCTCGCTAATTCACTTCAGCCTCTTATTTCCCGTTCTGAAAGAAATCATGTGCTGGGAACCATTAATGAAAAGGTGTTTGAGTGGGAAGTAATTTGAACAGGGGCAGAGTTTAGAGTGTTTTCATGCGTATTGGCTGTGCTTCGATTGATCCAGGGAGAAATTAAGTAAAAAGTGCTTTTGCTTGAGCCAGTTTATGTGAAGAGATTGGAGAAGAACAATCTATTGCTTTCCCGTGTTAAATGGATACTATTAGGATCCTATTTTTAAATGAATTTCAATAGTTTATTATTGTTTATTATATACTGGAAAAGGGAAATCTGCTTTACTTTATAGTAAAGGAACTGCTTCAGAATTGCTATTTTTTAATGAAACTATTCTTGTTGGCATTACAATGCAAAAGCTTAATCTCATTGACATCGAGTAACTGGCACTAGAAGGGGGATACATATTCCACCTCTCCCATCCCAGCCTCTTTGTGGTAAACTCTGCTGTAACAAGAGATGAGCTGCCCCTTCCCTGTGACCCAGCACCTCTGGAGAAGGATGACTTGTTAAACTCTTCCTAGGAGGGGAAAGCTGAGGCCCTCTCCTTGCCTACCTGTTTGTAGATGCTGGATCCACCCAGGGATGGATGTTTGGAGTCACCAGTGAGCCTCAGAACTCCTTCTGTCCTAGGCTCATCTTTTCCATGGAGACCAGTAGAGGTGACTGGCTGCGTTAGTCTCTTGCTCTTAGAGTGGAGGATCCATGCCACCTTCTTAGGCAGTAGGCAGTCTTTCCTTCTGCTTTCTCTCTCAAAGATTCTCTGCTTCTTGTTCTGTTTCCCCCCCCCCCTCAATACTGGCTATGGTCAGAACTGTTCTTTTGTTCTGATACTCGTGAGTTTCCTCTTTAACGCTGAATTCTGAGTGTTCTGGATGACAGCTGACAGCGTGGAGTCCAGGAGGACAGCAGTGTTGATGGCTCCATGCACTCTTGTTCTCCCAGCATCTAGGAGAATACTTAGTACCCCATAGGCACTGGGTAAATTTTAACACATTAGGAAAAAACATTGTCCTGACCCCAATGCCTGACTAAGTACTTCAACCATTACCATTTTGGACATGCCTAAAATCTAGTGAGGTGTGAAAACTCTCTCTCTCTCTCTCTCTCTCTCTCTCTCTCTCTCTCTCTCTCTCTCTTCCTCCCTCCCTCCCTCCCTCCCTCCCTCATACACACACACACACAAACTCTCAGGCACACACACTCTCTCTCTCATACACATACACACACTCTCTCTCCCACACACACACTCTTACACACACACACACTCTTACACACACACACACACACACACACTGTCACACACACAGACACACATTCTCTCACACAGACTCTCTCTCTCTCTCTCATGGGATCTGGCATCTTTGCAGATGTGTCGATCTTTGCATCTCTCTCTCTCTCTGTTGCTCTCCCTCTGGTAGTATCCGATCTGCCTTTCTGTGTAGTTAATTCTCCAAGTTCCTTCCCCCAGCCTTTGCCTTGGCTGTGCAGAAATCCTCAACAGTGTCTTTGCTGGACTCATGTCTGTCCTTTGATTCCTGAAGACATTGACCTTTAGTTACCTGAGTTTGTGCAGGATTTTCCTCACTGCAGAGGCACTGTCGGGACTGGAGAGAAGCACCAGACTGCTCATCACCTGGTGAACTCAAGCACTTCTCATACTTCGAGGTCATAACATGGCCCCTGGCTTCGGCAGCTCTGGGCAGACCAAGGGCTGACAGTGACAGTGTTTAGGCTACAAAACTGGTGGCTGGGGAGGGGGACATCAGGCTTGCTGAGTCTAACGTAACCTAGAAAAGTTCTTGGTGATAGACTTAGAAATAATGTGCTCAATACTGTGTGCTGTTAACCAGCCAGTCTGTCCTGGGTTTCCCCTTCCCCAACATTTTTTTTCCACTTTCATAAACATATTCTGGTCCAGGCAATTGTGAGGAATATTCAGTTATCTGGATTTTCAAATGACCAGCGTTTGGTACCGAATGGGTCACTTTCAAATTATTATTCGCAGCAATTTTTGCCAATTCAGAACACAAGAAAATTGCAGCTGATAATCACGGTAATTTATTTTTATAGAGAACTAAGTTTTAGAAATGTGTCTGAGTAAATACATAATAATAATTAAAAAAACCCTGCAGAACGGAGCTGAAGAGATGGCTCAGCGATTAAGAGTGCTTGTTGTTCTCAGAGGACCTGGGTTCCGTTCCCAGCACCCGAGTCAAGCAACTCCTAACTGTCCATAACTCTAGCTCGAGAGCATCCGAAACCCTCCTCTGGCCTCTTGGGGCATCTGTACTTAGATACACACACCCTCACACATAGGCATGTATTGTAAAATAAATAATGAAAATAACCCTTTAATTAAAAATCCTGTGAAATAACGTTAGTGCTATTGGTAGTGGGAGGGAATAAGAGGTCCGCGTTTTAGAAAATGAGGAAGATAATCATACCAACATCCAACGAGCTCACTGCTGTGGTTTAGTTAATAAGTGCCAAGTTTTCGTGGTCCACTTTACCAGAAAAAAAAAGGGGGTAGGGTGGGAGGATCTACCTGGATTTGGTATTCAGGAGACTGGATCAGATGCCATTTGCAAAATGTTTGCTGTGGTACCTGACAGAGGCACAGAGAATAAAGTGGACCTCTTCATGTGGCCATGTCTCTGAAAACTCTCAAGAGGAGAAAAATGCAGAGAGTGATGAGGAAAATAATCTTGATGGAGATTTCTCTGTGGGACTAGGCTGCTGTGGTCCAGTGGTCCAGGTTCTGGCCTCAACACTTATGAAGAGCTCAGAAGATGAGTGTGATCAGTGGCTAACATGTCTACTTACCTAACTCTCTCTGTATCTGGTGTGTCTGTAGGCAGTGCCTGACTTTTGTCTTGAGCAACTGGAGAGGACAGGACAGCTGGGCATTTGAACATGACCCTGTAGCCTTAGACTTGCAGAGCAGGGATCCCTAATGTTTTGTGCCTTGATCACTGTAGCTCTGTCTTTCAGGGTGACATATCTGTCTCCTTCTCTGTCCCACTTATAAACTGTGATGAGAGCGTGTGTGGGTGTTTGCCCATCCCTTACATGGAGTGCCTAGAAAGACCTTGGCACATGGGTACAGTTATTGGGAGAGGGTGGGTGGGGACAGGACAGTTTCTCTTTCTCTTCCATGTCAGGATAAGCACCATCTTGCAACATGGCTTGGCCAAAGATGAGTGTCTGGGTTACACCAGGAGCCAGAGCTTGGGGCTGTTTCTGTGATTAGGGCAAGTTACCCTGTTTGTCATTTTCATGCCTTGGTTTGATTTCTCGACCTGCAAGTATTTGTCTGTCTATCATGTACCTGGCCCTGGCATGTTACATGCTTTGAAACTCAGAGTGTAACCAGTGACAGGTGGGCCGCAGGTGTGCTGCAGGGTCCTCCACTGAGGAAATAGACACACGCCTGTTGGAGGTTTATCTAAGACCCCTGGCTGAGGGAGGGCTGGAATAGAGTCACTTTATTTCTAAGAGCCGCTTGTCTTGTGGTACAGTGAGAACCCCACCAGGATTCACCAAATGAAGCTAAGGGCTTGAGTGTATTGAGGCTAATGAATTTCCGACAAAGTATACTCGTTTCCACTTTAGTTTCCAGAACGTTCTAGTGCACTATGGAACTTGATCAGATACCACACCCAGTGCAGACTCTGGATCACAGCTTTTCCTCTCCTTTGGGAATCAGAGTAATGGCGGACACAAATGCTAATGTTCTTGTGTCTGTAGTGCCCTAACTCTAGGGAGACCCTGGAGGCCCTGTGTACCAGCAACTCTTGGTCAGTGAGAAGCCACTGTCTATGATGAACCATGCTACTAACATGGTAGTCAGAGGGCCTGGATTTGAGCCCAAGAGGATTGACAAGCTGTGTCTGTGGGAGCATCCTATGGCCCTTTCGTCACCACAGACACATGTCGCGAAAGGCGCACCCTGGAAAACATGCCCAATGACCGAAGATGTTCATGACACCTCCCATCTGCACGACATGTATATCCAGACTTAAAACCCAGAGTAACCATATCTGAGGCGTTGGCCAGAAAAATATAACCTTAAATTGCTGCCGTAGAGGTTTTAGAAAGACCCAAAACCAAGGTTCACATTCATGGTCCAACTCGTGGTTTGAAGATGTCGCTAGTCTACACATCTGAATTCCATTTCATCTTCTTCATCCTGATACTTTCTTCTAGTTTTTTTTTTCCTGCATCCTGTTTTAGCAGACATTGCAAATGCGAATGCCAAACGTGTTCTGTACTGAACACATGCACTTATGTGTGTTGGTGTATTCCTAATGGAATATTGCTACCTCACGGTGGGGCACACCCAACATTTAGGGAGGATCAGCTAAACCGTTATTCACCCAAGTTTCTAGAGCCCAAAGAGGGCTTAAGGGAACTGTTGCTCTCTTCTGAGGTGCATGCTTTAAGGAACTATTGGAGCCTTGAGTAGTAAGTCAATGGAAGCCAAAGCTGGAGTGCAGATGGGCAGTTGGAGGCACCTGCTGTGCTTCTGTGTTGAGGAGAGTTGAGGTGCTATTCATGGTTGAGTGGCAGACGCGAATATTCCATTGCTCCTATGCAGGCAGGATGGATCAGAGACTGCCCTCCACCATCTTTGTGTTTTCTCAGGACTGGTTTCCCAGGGTTCAGCAATATGGGCCCAGCAAAGGATGAGCGGTGCTAACAACCGTGCTATTTCCCGCCTGGTTCATCCTTTTCTCACATTTCTCTGCTGGATGCACCAATGTCTCACCAACCTGCATGCCCAAGCTGGCGGACCCTGTCTCTGTGTCCGGGACGTGTCGTGTTCTCACGCATAGAGACAAAGGCACTGCTCAGACCATGGTATGAAATGCCACCCATGCCCACGTCCCAGGCCCCACATCCTCCCTCCTTTCCATCCCTCTCTCTGGCACCCGAACACGGAAGCAGACCCTGTCTTTTACTATTAGCTTTCTTGTTCTTGGTCAGCCGCGCCTTAGAAATCCTGAGCATAGTAACTTCATACTAGTGTCCCGGAGTCTGCTTTGACACTGGTGCGCGTTACGGATTCCAAGAGTGAGGAGGGCAGGTAATTAAACCTGCGCCATCTTGATTGACTGTGTATGACACGCATGCGTATTCAGGAAGCAACGGACGGCCAGCGTTTCTCATGAGAGTATGTGGACCTGAGTTCTTGGTATTTCGTTTTTAATATCAAGCGCATCCGTTTAAGTCTTCCTGCATTCGTCACGAATGGAACATGTTTGCTTTTCGTGGAAAAAAAAACCTAGCAGTTTGCATGTGACGCTGATTCATACCACCACAGAAGTATTTCATGGTGATTTTAGAGCCAGCCCTATTCCTTTAAAAATATAATCATGATGATGTACACCATGTCTTGACTTATTTTCTAATCTTTAAAGTAGTAATTTGTACATGCAGAGAGCAGCCATCCTCGTCTGTATTTCTCCTTTACAAGCCCACCCGAGACTGCCTGTAATTTCTGCAATCTTCCAGTACCTGAAGATTTTCACTATGCCTCAAATGGAGCCAGGCCATGGAAAATTAACGGCTGTTGAGTCTTGTCTAATTTTTTCATTAAAAAAAAAAAACCCAAAAGACCAAAGGAATTTAGTACCAAATGCCCCTAAACATATAAACTATGGCCTTTGAGGCTGATTTATTCTGTAGCTTAGCTCCTATACAGAATTCAACAAACACCCGCACTCCCGAGGCCCTGGAGGGTATAATCTTATTTCTTTAGGTTTATAATTGTGTCGTACACTCTGTAGACTAATCGTTACAAGGTGAAGGTGTGCATGGAAATGCATTCCACACGTAGTATTTACTGTTATTTAAGATACGTTCTCGTGATGGGCACGGCGGCATGCAGACTTGTAATTCCACCATTTGAGATTCTGAGGCAGGAGAATCTTAAGCTTGAGATCAGCCTTGACAACATCAGGCTATGCTTGTCTCAAACAAACAAACAAACAAACAAAGGTAACAGGAAGGAAGTGGAAGGAAGAAAGTAGGGACAAAAAAGAGGGATATATGATCAGCTGTTTGACAACTGAAGTTTCCTTAAAGCAAAACTTTAAAATATACTTCCCCACTGGAGTGCGTCCATCCATCCCAAATGAGCTGCATCTACTATGTACCAGGAGTAATAGTAGGTGTGAGAGCACCACGGCAAACACTAAAAGTCTCTCCTGAGGAAATGTGCAGAGCCTCTTGGGACAGTGAACAGGAGGTCACAGTATATAGTACAGAGTGTCTCAGTGGCCGACACTATTACTATGTGGGATCAGATAAGTATTTGGTGGGGGGCTGTCCTGTACCCTGTAGGTTGTAAGCATCATTGCCTTCTATCCGCTAATGTGAGTGGTACCAGTTGTAAGTGCCCAAACTGTTAACAGAGTCTGTATGATGGACAGCAAAGAGGTCCTATGGTAAGGACCTCTCCCCAGAAATGGGCCAGGCCTGGCTGGTGGGAGTACAGGGATTTGTGTCCTGGCTTAACCTGGCTTCACAGAGTAGTCAGCTTCTGCCTTTGTGAGTATTCGGTCTAAGCCTTGGCTGACATTGAGGTTCTGTCAGTGTTAGATATTCTGTCAGTGTTGGATAAGGACCTTCAGTATCGGTAAGTCCTGTGATATGGTCAGCACAGATTTAGCTAGGGATTGAGAGGGCTCTGGACAGAAAGAACAGGAAATAACACAGGAAGTGGAGATGGTTTAAAGCATTCAGAACCTGTGAGGATTCTGGTGCCTGCAGGAAGCAAGAGATGCTGCTGGGGCAGACAGACTTCAGATGCCTTCCCTGGCCAAGGGAGGAAGATTGACTGAGCCTCAGCTTTTGCCTGTTGCCTGATGTCTTCGGAAGCAGGCTTAACTTTTTTTCAACATGTGAAACATTTCTCATCTTAATTCTGATATTTTTGGCAGGATAATTTTATACTTGAGGGAACTTCAAGTTTCATTTGAAAACAGAGAACATGTTAGATTCTCTTTGAGATGTTTTCAAAGGAAGCTTAAAGACTCTCTCATCTTCTTCACAGTCCTGTGTGACACTAGAGGACATTAGCTCTGTGCTTGTGTTCCCTGGGTCTGACAGAAACACAGTTGCTCCTCTGTGACCAGAGAGAAATGGTGCTGCTGTTGTATTGATACATTTACTTAGTATTGATTATTGATATCCTAACCATCTGGATTTTGATTTCTTTAATCAAAATTCTAAGTGTGGAGGGATGAGATTATGCCGTTATACAAGCACAACCTAATTACCATGAAAAGTAGCTTTAATAAATACCTTGCTTTATCAGAGCCTGACTTTCCTAGTCATGATATGATAATTATGGGTAAAATCAACAATCTCATTTACCTTTAGCCCAAGAGTTGGGAAGAATTTTTTGTAATGGTTCGTAGAGTGACACACATTCACATAGGGGTTCTCTTGAATCTTTTCGTGTCCACAACTACAGAGAGAAAACAGCCATAGAAAGATGTAAGCAAACGGGCATATCACACATCAATAAAGCTTTACTCTTTAAACAACACGGTAGCTTGAAGTTTGGAAACCTCTGGTGGCAACCACTGCCCTGTCTGAAGGAAGTCTGGTATGAGTCGAATAGGTAAATTTTTGTCTCATAATCTCATTAGTTGATGAAAAGCAACCAGTGAATCTAATTTCAATCTATATTTTATTTTATTCAGCATATTAGAAAAATTGGCATGAACCGTATGAAGGTGTTAGTTGCTGTGTTTTAATTTTCAGTAGCTGTTAAACAGCATAAGTACATTAACGGAGACATCAGGGGGCAGAAAGCCAGAGCTGACCCTTGGTAACCTGACAGAGCTGTTGAATTATTTTTCTAAAGTAAGGGCTTAAGGATGTTAAAATGATGCATTACACAAGTTTGTTCTATAAAATGTTAATTTTCATAGTATTTGTTTTAGTATTGCTTACTAAAATTGGTCATCTCTGTATTAATTACAAAAAGATATTTATTTATTTATTTATTGTTCCTATAATAAATATCTTTTATCATATATTCAGCCAGGCCGGTTAAAAATACCCCCATAATGGAACTGTGAGAGGTGTGGATAATAAACACAAGGCAAGGATTATAAATGAATATACTTTTGCCTTCCTGAAAAACCTTATTACTTCTTGTTAAAATGTTCTATTCTAAGAAAGGCGTAAGGAGGACTGAGGGGATGCTCGGGATGGTGCCTAACGGGTACAAGACTTTGGGTTCAATTGTCAGTAAAAGAAAGAAGGAAAGAGACTTGTGAGAACAAAGACGTGATAAGCAGAATCCTGCTGAGACCTGTCAGGAGCACAGACTGGGGTGCACTCCACTCTCCTGGGTTCAGCTCTCCAGTCTACACGTCTGACTGCAAGCCTTCACTGATTTCTGAAGGTTGGAGTATCCTAGTGTGAAACAGTTGATCCAGATAGTGTCTTTCCGTTAACTCTTGGTATTTCAACCTGCAGAAGTGAATCTCTTGGTGTTTTTCCCCAGCTTGTGGTGACCCCACAGGCAGGCTCCAGTGATATCCTGGGTGAGAACAAGGTGGGAACCGCTCCTCTTACTGGCCTCATATACAGTATAGCATTATGCAGATGCCATCTAATTACAAATAAAAGTATTTTTAATAAAATGCTAGTTATGGGTAAATTAGGCCATTCTCATTTATCTTTAGCCCAAGAGTTGGCAAGAACTTTTTGTAAGGGTCCACAGAATGAATATTATCTACTTTCATATATAGTGAAGGGGTTGGAAGGTCCTCTGTCCTGATCGGTTGTGAGCCCCACATTAGAGAGATGGAGATCAGGGCCTGGAGTATAGAGCGCAGAGGGAAACGTGCATCTGCACCAGCACACAAGGCAGTCAGTGGGATCCCCAGCCTTGCCACCTCCCAGCCATGACACCTCTGACCACTGGCTTTGAACTTGAGCGACAGTAATAGAGCACAATGGAATGATATTGTTATAATTTGCAAATTCTATAATTCTTTAAGTGGCATGAGAACGATGCTCCCTAAAGTTTGACCCTCAGTATCGTTTAGACCTCAGAATAATCCCTGTGAAGGAGAATGCCAATCTGATGCTCCATGGTGGATGAGTTCAGTAGAGGGCCCCTGTATCCTGCGTGTGATATGGGGAGGAGTTCAGAAACTCCATGGAGATCAAAACCTAGACCCGTCCAAATCCAAATCCCTTATAAAAGATTGTCTTAGGGTTTGTATCCCTATGTACAACATCATGACTAAGAATCAAGTAGGGGAGGAAAGGGTTTATTCAGCTTACACTTCCACATTGCTGTTCATTACCAAAGGAAGTCAGGACAGGAACTCACACAGGGCAGGAACTTGGAGGCAGGAGCTGATGCAGAGGCCGTGGATGGGGCACTGTTTACTGACCTGCTTCCCCTGGCTTGCTCAGCCTGTTTCTTATAGAACCCAGGACCACAGCCCAAGGATGACACCACTCACAAGGGGCCCTCCCACCCTTGATTGCTAATTGAGAAAATGCCTTACAGCTGGATCTCATGGAGGCATTTCCTCAAGGGAGGCTCCTTTCTCTCTGCTAATTCCAGCCTGTATTAAGTTGACACACAAACCAGCCAGGACAGAGATGATGTGATAAGGCTATGCTCGGCTATGGAGAGAATATATCTGTAATGTGTGAGGAGACTTAAACTCAGTCCCTACCACTGTTTTTCTTTTTAAAAGAAAAATGAGTTCAGTATGCACAGACTTTTGAACATGCCCCTGCCACAAACACAAACACACATTCATTCTCACACACACACACACACACACACTCACACTCACTCGCACACATACATTCACACATACATTCACTCTCACACACACATTCACTCACACACACATTCACTCACACACACATTCATTCACACTCACACATTCACTCACACACAAACACACACATTCACTTATACACACATTCACTCACACATACACATTCACTCACACACACATTCACTTACACACACACACTCACTCACACACACATTCACTCTCACACACACTCACTCACACACACATTCACTTGCACACACATTCACTCACACACACTCACACACACATTCACTCACACACACATTCACTCTCACACACACTCACTCACACACATTCACTTGCACACACATTCACTCTCACACACATTCACTCACACTCACACATTCACTCACACACAAACACATGCATTCACTTACACACACACTCACTCACACAGACACATTCACACACACACATTCACTCACACACACACATTCACTCACACACACATTCACTCACACACACATTCACTCACACACACATTCACTCACACACACACTCACATTCACACATTCATTCACACACACATTCACTTACACACACATTCACTCACACACACATTCACTCACTCACAGTCACACACATGCACACACTCATACACACAAACACACATTCACTCATATACACTCACCCACACACTCACTCACACTGACACATAAACACACACACACACACACACACACACACACACACCCTGAGCAAGGGGCTGAGCTCTCATGCAGCTTGCCTAACCCACCGGAGGCCCTAACTTTGGTCCTCTGCTTGAAAATAAAGAAGAAAGCCTATGTATAGGATCAAAATGGAAACTCTTTCTGATTCTGTCCAGGAAACATGTCACTTTTGTGAGTAGCCCTCATGCTCTGTCTACAGGGAACAACACTATGTGTTTAGGTCACTTAATGGCATCTGTGGGGGTTTTTTTTGTTTGTTTGTTTTGTTTTTTCTGCTCAGCATCTAGAACTCCTATTTGTCAACGAGGTGTTTCTTTGTTAGATTTGAAGTTCTAAGAGGGCAGGACCTGGTGTTAAACCAGTCTAGGGTTGTCCTGGTGAAGGCACACCCAGCAGGCAGGTGCTGAGTAATGTTTTCCTGGTGTTTTGGCCAACCACATGTGGGCTGTTTTCATATAATTAGGATGAATCTAATTTTAAAATGAACACCCCAGTGTCCTCAGATGACCCAGCATATACACTTACAAGGCCTGCTGGCTGGCCTGAGTTATGAATAAGGGAATAGGCTGGCCTGCAGAAAAGCTTGCCTATTCTTTTCTCAGAGAGAGAGAGAGAGAGAGAGAGAGAGAGACAGAGACAGAGACAGAGACAGAGACAGAGAGAGACAGACAGAGACAGAGACAGAGACAGAGAGACAGAGAGAGACAGAGAGAGAGAGACAGAGAGAGAGAAACAGAGAGAGAGAGACAGAGAGAGAGACAGAGAGAGAGACAGAGAGAGAGAGACAGAGACAGAGACAGAGCGCATGATCCAATCCCAACAGACCCGAGATAAAATGCTTCTCTTCTCATGGGGTTGGAGAGAACTCAGAGTCCCAAACTGGAATTCTCCATAAAGGTGAGAAGATGCAGCAGACTGTTCGTTCGGCTGTGTTGAGTTGTGAGCAGTGTACCCCAATGGTGCTGTATGTGAATAACCCCCCAGCTAGGGATCCGTAGCCCACAGTCTCAACTTATGAGAGCAAGGTCTTGAGGTGACAAGTTCCTGCTGGGCTAATATTCTGAGACTGACATCAGAGACCCTTCACACACACACACATAGTCACACACACACACACACACACACACACACACACACACACACACTCTCACACATTCACACACGCACACAGCCATGCACTCGAAGTCACGCACCATGAAGAACTTTTGCCCACAGAGTGCTTGTAGCAGGTTTTCCAGTTTCTAGCATTCATTGAGGCCTTTCCCCCCCTTATGGTTCAGAATTCCCCCTACAAGGATGATTAGCAATTGGGTATCGTCCTGGGGGTCTTACCATTCATGTACTCATTGCTTCTCAGTGTTTAAAATAGAAGTTTAAAATAGTTTTCTGTTGTTCGGTGGGTTTGATGCTCACTGGTCATTCTCTGAGGCTGCTACGCTCTGGGACTGTTACAACAGACTTTGCCCCCCACCCTGGCCTCAACCTCTCTACCTTCAGCCTCTGCCCCTTCTCTAAGCCATGTTCTGCTTCTTATTAAACTCTCCTAGCCTTGTAGGGATCTGACTAGAGGGGCTGCAGTGACTAATGGGGATTATGTTCATGCTCCCAACTCCTTTGATCCTTGCTTTCTTTGAGCAAAAGATGTGTGGTTTTGCTTATTCCCTCCCTGGGTGGGAATGGAATGTGCCCAAAGTTGTGTTTCTGAAGGTCTGGAGGCAGCGGGACCAGCTCCAAGGCTGTGTGTGCATGGTCCTTCATTCAGGGGATTCTGTGGAGGGGCAGCAGATGCTCCACACTCTGATGACAGCATTCCCTGCCCAACGCTGCTTCCTGCCCTGGACTCCTTTAAGACTTGCACGAGAAGTGGCTTCAAGTACAAACTACCACCGATGGGACAGTGCGGACTGTGAGCCAGGGACAGAGCAATGCCTGAGAGATGATGGATGATATGTGCTATTGTCGGTACTGGGGCATCCGAGTTGACAGGCCAAGGAGGACTTGTATAAGGTTCATCTCTGACATCTTGTGTCTGGCACTTCAGCAGACAAGAGCAAACCTCATACCTGGGCAAAGGACAGCAGCTGCTGGCAGTCCGGAGACAAGGAGGCCAGGACACAGCAGTTGTGACCACATTTCCACCATTCCTCACTGACTTCTTGCATTGTAGAGTAGCCCAGATACCCTCCCTGAGGCTAGCTGGCCTCCTCTGGGCTTTGGCTTGGTTCTCGTCTGACCCCATCAGCAGCTGCCTTCACTATTAGAAATGGATCCACTGAAGCAGGAGGTACACCTAGCCTCATTGGCTCTGCCATATCTCTTATAACTTAGGGAAGAAGGAGGAGCTGGGGAAATGCATGTTCTCTCCTCCCTTCCTCCCTCCCTCCCTCTCTCTGGAACTTTAGGCAGGTTGCTAACCTCTGTGCTGACATTATGGAGCAGAGAATTGCTTGGAATGTGGACAACCCAGTGCATTGTGGGATGCCTCACCCCTGCCCTCTCATCAGTGGGTGCCATTAATATTGATACACACCCCAAGTTGTGCTAGGACATGGCTGAGTGTCTCCTGGGCCTACACCTTCCCTAGTTGAAGCCACAACTTTAAACCCTAGTCTAAAGTCTGCCCTCCCCACGTTTCTCACCAGGTTCACCATGCTGTTTGTCTGATTGTGGTTCTCACAGGTAGGAGGAGACAACACACAGTGGGGAAAACTGGGGCACCAGATCCCACAGTTGATTTTGATGCAACACCTGCCCCATATACCCGGCTGCTCCCAATGTCTCTGCACCGGGACCCATGGTTCTCTGTCTCTTCCTCAGTTCTCTTTTCTCCCTATCTGCACCACGGACTGAGGTAATTTGAAGAGCTTTGCGTTCTGTATCTGCCTCCTTTATAAATGTCCCCTGCTCTGGTCTAGAGAGAAGACACTGATGGGACGAATCAGCAGACCGATTGTGTGTGAGGAGTAGTGTGAGCACGCACCACATCTGTGCCAGTTGCACACTTGGGTTCACTGGTGGGCAGCACACTCTCCATCCCTCCACGTACACCCACAGCACAAAGACATCCGAGCAGCCCACCCAAAACTATGCTTTTATTTTATCAGCTTGTGCATCCCCCAGTTCTGAAAGCTGAACCCTCAGACACCCAGTATCATCCCAGGAAGATCTATAGTTCTGGCTTGGCATTTCCTCCACTGGGAATTCTAAGCCTAGCGAGTGGAATCATAAAACCATGTTTCGAAAGACCGTCTTCTGTCACAAGCATACAAAGTTTGAGTGTGGTATACCTTGACAAGCGTGTCTCGGGGTTAACAAGTTCTCTCTAATCAAAACAAACTAAGTGTCTCACCCTCTGCGCTGCTGGCTTCTTGAGACTGGCTGTGGCTTTGCCTTTCTCTGCACATCCGCAGAGTAAGACACTACATTTCAGAGTGGCTTTGCAGTGCATGCTATGGGGAAAGTGAATGGAGTGCAAGCCACAGAAGAGATGGTTATGAAGTACGGGTGTCCCCAGATGCCCCGTGAAGGGACCCGGACTTCTTGGCTGCTTTGTTGTATGTTTTGAAATGCACACACACTCTGAGCTCTTGGGCCCCATCCTTTGGCAGCATCTTCTGTGTGATGTTGCAGTGTCCTGTGCCCTGGCTCCTGGGCTTCCTGGTCTCCTAAGCTAGATGCAGCAGCCAGTCAGTCCTCAGAGAGTGTCCTCACAGTAACCAAACCAGTACTACCCTGAGCTGCTCAGAAATGCAGAGGCTGGAGCTCCAGATCAGACCTGCTGGGGCAGAATCTGCAAAAATCCCCAGGGGCTGGCCCCGCAGACACATGGGGATTGAAGGATTTGTTAATTTCTCCTAAGTAAAGAACACAAAAGCATGTGTTATACATAAGACAGCCCTGTCAAGTGTGGACCACTCCCAGACAACTTACCAGTGGCTAGTGGGTCGATATTATGTCACAATAGAAAGAAATTCAAGTAAAATAGAAAAAACTACAATAGAAAAAATCAGATTATGATGTTTTTAAAATATTTGTTCCATTAAAATATGAACATACACACACAAATATGCATGTACTCACATATACCCATACATAGGGCACACATGTATATACAGGTACACACCTACAAACATACACGCATATAAATACATACACATAGATACTTTTCAATGTTATGCCACAGGTTAATGCTACAAAAAAAATGAAATTACAGTAAAAAAATGATTATAAAACCTACTACATAAAGACCCAGAATATCTGTAAATATGCTGGCCTTGTGTTCTACCTGAGATAATAATACTGTATTGTCCAGTTTGGATCTTCAGTGAGATCTCTAAATAGGAAATAAAAGTATAAACGTTGTTTCATTGCAAAGCAGAAATAGTAAGAATTTTAACTTCTTCCTCGATTTTAGAAAACAAGTCTTTATTAGAGAATATCTCAAGCCCCAAAGATTATATTTGAGCGACACCCATCTTCAACTGGGTAACAACTGCAGGCCGCTAAGGGTATACACCCGCTCGTGCCCACTTTGACCCCTAGAGAAGGCTCCAGTTTTCAGAAGAGTCAGATGTCACCTAAGTCCTGCTACAGTTCAATACCTTCAGACATGAAATGTCACCAGTGTGTAAGAAATCATTTGAGGCTTTCGTTGTTTGCGTTTGGTCACTGTTCATTTCAGCATGGCGGATTCTGAATGGGCACTATAATGCTGGAAAACCAAAATTTATTCGAGCTTTTGGAAGCGTGAAATCAAGCTGTGTTATTCAGAATTCACAATTTTACATGCGTGCAGAAGACCTTCAGATAGTCTTTCCAAGCTCTTCGTTTGGGGGTCTGTGGCAGAACACCCTGTCCCAGGCCGGCAAAGCCAGATTCCAGCATCTGTGGAAGGAGGGTGTCCAGTGAGTGAGGCCTAAGCACTTGACTGAGATGGGTGCTAATGCCAACCTGAGGTAGTTTCCAGGAAGTGCTGTCAATCTCAGAGGCACAGTCCGCCACCCATAATGCCTCCTTCAAGGGCCTTGGTGCCAGGAGGAGAGAGAGGCTGCCCCATTGCTCTAGCTTAGAGTGTCTGAATCCAGCAGAGACAGACTTGACCCTGACCTGGAATCTTCTTGGAGAATGTTCTTCAGAAAGGGAAGAAAGAGTTTGTCAAGGTGGCACTTTGTTAAACGTGGGTTAAAATATGCCTTTAAGGAGCTGTGAATGCTTCTCTGTTCTCAAGTAGCACTAAAGTGTACTCACGTGATTTTACTCCATTTAAAGATACACTCTTGGAGTAAATAATACATATAATTTGAATTCACGGAATTTGTAGAATTCTTTTCTTTTTTCGAGACAGTCTCAGTATGTGGCCTTGGTTGGCCTAGAACTTACCATGCTGACCATCCTGGCTTTGATCAACTTTTCTGTCTTTGCCTTACAAGTTCTAGAATTACAGGCATGAGCCACCATGACTGGCTAAACTTTGTAAGATTCTAACATATTTTGTGTGCATGCATGTGTGTGTGTGTGTGTGTGTGTGTGTTCTGTATGTGTGTCTGTGTTCTGTGTGTGTGTATTAAATGAACATACTTTGTAAATCAATAAACAAATGTGAATTGCAGATACTATAAATGACAACATTTGTAACATCTTACATTCCTCACAATATTTTGATAGATTTTTATAAAACATTAATTTGAATGACTTCAACTTTAACTATGTGCATTTGTCATAGTTTCTTAGGCTTTTCTAATTTGGAAAAAAAATCCTGACTTCCTGTTTGGGACCTGTCTTGAATGTTTGATATAAGTGGATAGAGTTGGAATGAATGTTGCCCTTAGGACCACAAGTGAGAGCACGGCCAGTTTTGAGGTCTATGCTAAACAGAACAGGGGTTTTGGGGAAACGTGTTAGTATGGTGGAATCTTTTGTGATTTATCTTAATTGATGCTCTTCTAACTAAAACGTGCAATGTATTGCAGCAAGTCACTCTTTCCTCTGTGGTGTGTTGGACAGCCTTCAAAGGTCTGTGAGAGAGCAGTGTTTTAACATGTGCTGATCTCATGCAAGTCCGTGCACTTCAGTCCACCTGTGAATGTTTGACCTTGCTCCTGTGGTGATAATTCCAGTGTTAGAGGTGTAGACTTGACCTTGTGCCTGTGCATAGATCCAGAGCTCTCCGTATGCACGACCTGTGACTGTGACGCTCATCCAACCCAGCGAAAATTACCCATTCCTTGCTGAGAGAACTGTGAGTTTCATTGTAGTGGTTATTATTGTGTGTTTGTTTTATTCCCTTCGTTCTTACGTAAGAAACCCAAGCCGTTCAACTAAGAGTTCTAGTAGTTTACAAAGTCTAAAATGATCAATAATCCCAACCTGGCCCCGGGGGCTTTAATAGCTGTAAGTTTCATGTGTTTCAGAAGTCTAACACTAACTATGTTGACTTCTCTGTGCAGAGTACAGTGATTGGTTAATAATGTGTGCTACAAAGGAACAGTGCAGGCAATAGACCAGTGTCTTCTGTTTTCTTACCATGCTATACCTAAAAAAGACTGAAAATCCAAGATGCCGGATCTCTAAACTGCTGGTGGGATTCTTAGAATTTCTTTTGATTTCCTGACACTAGTATACGAGATCACAAATAATATTGAAAAGCTGAAACGGTAAAATAGAACTCTTTTGATAACATGCTAGATTACATAAATTAAAGAAGCATACTACATCGTAACATCTCCAAAAGCTTTGGTCAGACCCTTCACTAAAAGAAAGGGTATTGATGTGAGAGGATGGGACAGGGCTTCAGAGAGAAGCCCTCTTGCCAGCAAGAGGGAAGCCCACATACTGGGAATGAGAGAACGGATGCCATCTGCCGTCTGCCTGAGCATGAGCTGCTTGGTAACTGAAAACCCAGGTCTTCTGTCAATCGGTGTGATCAGCTTCCTCGGACTCTACCTGCGAAGGGCCTGTCTTACCCTGTGTTGCTACTCAACTGTCTGTCAAATCTGGAAAGTTCATGATTGTTTGTATTCTGGCAAGTGACTGTTAGGTCCTGAGGGATTAAGAATGCGAAGAAAGAAAGCTTCTGTATAGTTGAGTCTTGGCGTTCTTTCCATTCAGTGATGAATCACCTTCTTCAACAAGTCCCGGACTTGACTTTGCCAAGACAGGCAAAGAGAGTGGGAGGGGACAATGGCTTTGTGTTAAAGCCCCACGCAGAGCTGGCATTCTCTGCAGCATCAGACGACGTGTGGCCAGATGCACAGGAACAGCAGCCTGCCGTACCATTGAGGCAGTCAGTGCCTTTGTTTTCTCTGATCTTTTGAACATCTCGATTTCTCTCTTCAGGGGGAGTTGACGCATGATCAATAATGCACCAGCCAAGCACGAACTCTGTGACCAAGTGGGATAGCAGTGTTCATCCCCACCAGTCCAAACAAGCCAGGGAACAGTTGCTTAACTTCTGTGAATTTCAGGGTTTTTTTTGGGGGGGGGGTTCTGTAGAAATACTTTTCAACCAATAGTGCAATTGTATTGATTTTTTTCAGTTAGCGTATAAAGCAGTGGTTCTTACTCTGGTGTTTTCATATACTCTTTGCTCTGGGTCGTCCTCTTATTCCCAGTCCTCCCCCCCACAGCCCCCGCCCCGTGCTCTCTTTGCCTTCCTTTCCCCGACATACCACCGAGTGCTTTCATGCCGTGCGTTCTCTTCTCCTATTTCCCTTAAGCTACCTTCTTTCTGGCTCATGGTCCCTTTTCTAATCTCACACTCACACTCACACTCAAGCACATGTTCACATACCCAAATGCATTTACATCTGCACAGGTTCTAGAGAGAAAACGCATTGTATGTATCTTTCTGCGAGTCTGACTTATTCTGCTTTAACATAATGATTTTCAGTTCCGTCTACTTTCTGTAGGGTTATTTTTTAATAAAGGGCTCTAAAGATAGGAAAAACTGAAAAAGAAGAAAGGGACTAGTCTCCTCCTCAATGTGCCTTTGGTCTGAAGGTTTTGAGAGTACTGTTGACTTCTAGGTCGTGTCTCCTGACCAGGTTGTGTATGTGTATGGGACAGAACAGTGTAGGGCGAGAAATAAGGAGAGCCTCAGAAGAATGTTCCCAGTTCCTTTCTAGGTCGGTTGTAGCTTTCAGTTTTGAGAACAGTGAGTTCCATGCTTTGCCCTGTTGGACATCTTGAGATACGGAAGCTGACGGTGGGGAAGTGTCGGGAGTCTAACGGCTGTTTGTATGAGTCCTATTTATGGATTAACCTCAGGCTGGAGGTAGAGCCCTACTAAGTGCGGGAGCATTTTTGTTTCAGCCTTTCTGTGGATTCTGTGAGGGTCACAACGAAGACAAAGGAAAATTCTTGGCAGAGGCCTCAAGGTTTTAGAGAATGGGGAGAGAACCAAAGTGCCCGGTACACATGTCTTACTGAGAGATCTTGGGGGACCTGAGCATTGAGTCCAATTCAAGAAGACCTGGAGAAGGCTCGGGCCACCATACATTGCAGGTTGGGATCTAAGTTCTAAGATACCTCAAGATACCTACTTAGTTTGAGCAGATAAACAGTATAGTTATCTGGGTACCTACTATTGTTTAAAGTTCCATTTGAAGAATGATTTCCAAACACAAGCTGCATGCAGTCACCTGAGGAGCTTGTCAAGTACACCCTGTTGGGCTAGCACCAGTATATCTGCTTCAGAAAGTCCAGGGTAGCACTAGATAAACTCCAACAGGCTCTCAAGAGGTTTGACTGCAAGCGATGGCTTTAGAAACTACTGCACCAGAAGAAGGTGCTTGCCCAAACCTGGTTTTACTTCGACCTGTTCAGTGCAGCCTCGGGTCCTACCTACTCTTTCAGGCAGAGAAAAACCCAGAATGCTGATCGAGGAAACCAGGTGATATTAGAGACCACCAAGGAAAGAGGATAAAGGTATAAAGTCCTTGGAGATGGAGCAACTGCTTCCGATACTTGAGGCACTGGTAAGGTGAAGGATTCTAGTTAGGTGCAAGTTCAGCCAGCTTTCAGTTATAGTTCTGTTCTCCTTGTGGACTCTTAACTGACTCTTCTGCCACTTGCTCTGTAAGCCAGGCCCTGTTCCAGATACTTTGAATATGTCTATTCATTTAATCCCCTCATCCTTTTTAGGAAGCACCTTTAAAGAGGATGCATGGCTTTCTCAAAGCCACACGACTGGTTTGTGATGGGGCTGTGATTTGAGTCTAGACAGTCAGGTAACTTTCCGGTTCCTAAGCATCACACAGCCCTGCCCCTCCAGCTAGCCCCTCCTCTCTGATAATTGATCATGAGCCCTTGGTAGCATCCATGAAGCTGCAGCCACTCAGTCCTTTCCCCTCTATAGCCGAGGCGGTCCCGTTCTTGTAAACAGTTCTGATGTGTCTAAGAGCTGGTGTGTATCTGGTGACTGCTGTTGGGATGTTTGTGCTACAGAGGTAAGGCTGACAGTGGGTGAAGTTAGTGTGGGTCACCGGGATATAGGGTGACAAAGTCCGTCTCTTGGGATGGGATCCAAGAAATGTGCCAGGGCTTCAGCATGTGGATAAAAAAGTCCTGTATGCAGAGAGTCATACACAGCCCTCACGCTTTGAGAGGGGAGGCGAAACTAAAACAGTCAGTGGTTAAAATTTTCCCACTGTGAAAACATGGGGCAGGTAATTAGAAGAATCAGCCTTCCACTGATCAGCAATGTTTTCCTTTGTTCACCGAGAGCTTCAGGCAGATTTGAAGAGATAAAGCTTCTTGGGGTGAAGACAGGAACATGACTAAGTGCCCCCCAAATGTTTTCCAGCCTTCATTCCTCCTCCCACCTCTGCAGTGTGTCACTCGCCAACATTTCTTACTGAATAAGTAAATAAAGCGTGCTGACTTCCATGATGAGTCCTAGCCTTTTGCATAAATACATACAGCACAGGTATGCTGTTTGCAGCCATCAGACCTAAAGCACAGTAACCGAAGACATTTGAAAGTGACGGCATAGAAAGTCATGGGGTGGGTGACGGGATGTATTTAAAAGCAACATTTATGGGAGAAAATGAGATGACCCATGAAAGCTAAAACAAACAAACAAAAGAATGTTGGTCCTCGATGTGTACACTTGGAAAGACCAGCAAGCCTGGCTGCACCTTAAGGATATCTTAAGCACTTTAAGTGTTAGTAACTCCTTCTAAAGAGATAGCCTGACACCGACACAGGTGTTTTATAGGTATGGTTGGCCGTGTCCTTTGGGCTAACTCAGTAATGAATGATGTACCTGTGGGTGTTCATAAATGCTCAAAGAATAGTCAGCTTAGAACTGACTGGCAGGTCCCAAGGTGCCTTCTGGGTCCCTGAGAGACACTGTCCACAAGGTCACTCTATGGCCAAATTAAATACTCCTTTGAGCAATTTCTAACCAGTGTGAAAATTCCCCAAGCCATCATATTTCATTTTAAAATGCACTTTATGGCACAGTAGCATATATAATACCTGTGCCTCAAAAAAAAAAAAATCAGGTGTCAATGGGGTTGTGAAGAGACTATTTTCTGAGAAAGGAGCTTCTGTAAAGAGAGGCAACTGCCCCTCTTCCTACAGCTTTTGTAGAGAGCACATTGCTTAGAGGTCTTAGACCCTTTATCTCTGTCAGGATTTAGATCACCCCCTCAGCCACCCACCCCCGCCTTCAGGAGTCAGGGCAAACCACTCTGTCAGCAGCAACACCACACGCACACTGGACCTCTCCGGTCCACTGCCCACAGGACAGGCAGGGAGCTGGGTCAGACACCGTTCCACAGTGGCACAACCACGTTCACGGTATGAGATGGGGGTGGACCTTGTGCTTGCTTTTGGTCAGGAGCACATTGGACCGCCAAAAGAGGTTGGAGCCCGGAGCCTGAGTTTCTTCCTGCTTCCCAGACTCCCTCCCCTCCCATCCTTGTTCTGTCTTTCCACAACACTTCAACAACACCCCAAAGAACACTGCACTGGCTGTCTGCGTTTGCGAGGAGGACTCTTGGAGTCTGAGTTGCTCAGTAGCACAGTTCAAAGGGTGTCCCACCTGGCAGTTTTTCTTAGGAAAACCACTTGACTTGGTTCCATTATTTCAGAATTGTGGCAGAGGGTAGGGATGTAACTCAGTAGTAGAAATATTTGCCTAATATGTGGGAGGCTCTTGGTGCGATCCCCAGCAAGGCATAACAACAAATCAAACAAAGCAGAACGAGGGAAGGCGTTCGTCTGGTTTGTTCGGGTCATAAAATGAGAAGCCATTGAAAGTATATTGTACAATTTATGAGGCAGTGTTTACACTTATCTCTTTGACTGCTTTAATGTTCTTTTGCAATGTATTCTTAGTGATCAAAGAGATAAATACTTATCATTAAATGATATTGACAGTAAAGGAAGTTTTGAAAACAAAGTTCCACACCACAGTGACACCCATGCGACCCCCATGCCCTTTCTGCGCTAGCTTGATTTAAAAAGAAAAAAATAGTTTTCGCAGTATATTATATCACCCATGCCATTACAAGAAGACAGACTAGAAAGAGACATGGAGACATTTAGCAAAATGCTGTCGAATCCCAGGAACAATACTTGGGAACACAGAGCGGGGTCGTGCATCCCGCCCAAGGCCTTCATTGAAATATACTGTGACTGCCTGCTTGCCTCTCACCAGCATCCTTGGTACTTGAAACCCTGCCTGGGGCCATTTTGAAGTCAAGCTTTTAACTCCTCAGTTTTACACCTTTATTGTTACTGTGTTCACAAAAGCAATAACTGCTTTTTGTAGAAATGTACAGGTCGGTTTGCCAACCACCCATGAGATACTCAGGAACTTCCACAGGCTCCCTCTGCATGCCCCCACAGACAGACAGACAGACAGACAGACAGACAGACAGACACACACACACACACACACACACAACTGAATGAAAACAGCAATCTTCTTCCTATAATTTTGTGGGTGGCTGGTTTTACTTTGTCATTGCTGTTTTGTTTTTACCCTAACACCTGATAACATTTAACTACTTGTCATTGAATACTGTTTCCTAAAATTGTTTTTCACTGTTGCCTGGCAAGGGCAGTTGTACCAGAGGATCTTAAGGTCCCCTTGTCAGCCATAGGCGATGGCTCCCATTTGTTCACCCTGTGGTGTCTGCTTCAATACAAAGTCTCACCTTGCTTGACTGTCCTCCCCCCCCCTGACACACACACCCCAGGATATTATTCTTTTACAACTTTGGAAATTCTTGGAAGATCATAGGATCTTTCAAACCAAATGGGACTTCATTTTTACTAGCTCCAGCCTCCTATAGTTAGAGCAAATAAAGTCAGACCACTGTAGAATATGAATCTTCTCGTTTGACTTGGTCAAAGATGGCTTAATCATTAACGTGATTTAGCTGTTCTGTTTTATTAGCCACCTGCAAGAAGTGCTTAGAATAACCTACTTCAGCCTGGTATAGAAGGCCTCCCCTGTCACAGCACACTTTACAGTGCTAATAAAACAATAACCGTAACACTAATAAAATACCAGACAACATCCATCGACACTTGCTCAACTGTTTGCCAAGCACCTGGTGCACAGTGCATCTCGCCATTGAAGCAGTGCAGTAAGAGTTTGGTCATCACTTCCCAGGGAGAAGAGCTGTGGGTTCAGAGACGTTTAGCAGTTTCCCTGGAGTGGCACAGTGACGGCCAGATGCATCCCTGAACCCAGGTCTATCGCTTTTCAGACTCTCCCAATAGTTTCTGCTGGATCCCTTTGCTCTCGATTACCTTGAGTCCTTTCTTGTCCGTGCCTCTTAACTACTGTGGGATCTTGGGAGCACCTGAGTGTCTGTCTGTCTGTCTGTACTGCAGCCTTTAGGTGCTGTCTGTAAAACACACAGGTCCAAACCGGGCGTTGCCTGGTCACAGTAGCAGTTCCCTTTGGGTCGGTCTAACATTTTAGTCTTTTAAGTTTTCTGGTAAAAGGCACTTTGGAAGACAAACGTTTGCCAGCTTCGTTGGTGAATCGTACTGGGGTGGAGAGCAGGAGCAAAGGTCCCAGGAAGCAATGGCTGCACACTTGGCGTGCTTTGAGTTTTACTGAGGCCACGCTGTGTTAGCTAAAGCCACAGAAAAAAGATCCACACCTGACCCTTAATCTTAACTGTAGAAAAACTCACCACTGCCCAACATCTGATCTTCAAGACGCTCGGTTGCTGCTTAGTGAAATCTGAAGCAAGGTCTCCTGTTCTCTCCCCTTAAATTAGGGCAGGATTAAACAGCAGCTGTAAGTTGTTTAACTTCTGTGTCCTGTATAGTAGAAAGACAAGTTGGGGTCTGGAGTTAAGACCGTGAATGGTGCTCTGGCTCCCGTCACCGGTGTGTCCACGGAAGGAGTTAGTTTTCAGGAAAGGCATCTGGTGACCTCTGACCCTGGGATACTTCCTGGCAAACCAGAAATGTTCTTCTCTCACTGAAGTATACAGCAAGGAGAGAACCATCTATTGTAGAATGCTAGAAAAGCTAAACATGGGTCCCTAGACTCACTCTAATCTTTTTGTTCTGCTGTTATGAGAACTCAATCTCCCAATACATCCTAAAGAAAATGTGCTTAGCTTAGGGACATGATGGTGCAGGCCTGTAATCCTAGTCCTGAGAAGCTGAGGCAGGAGGACCATGAGTTTAAGGCTAGCCTGAGCAAGGTGGAAAGGCTTTCTCTTAAAGGAAAAAACAAAAGCAAAGCACGAAATCAAATCCGCCTTATGGTCCTAGAATAATATTTTTTCTAAAGTCAAGACACAGGGACGCCCTGGTCTCTGTACTTTGAAGTGGTTTCTTAGTCAAATGGCTGAAATGAATTTTTTTTTTTTTTACCAAAGTGTCCTGTGGAGGTGAAAGTTGTAGAGTAGATCCTACCACATACAAAAAAAATCACATTTTAACCAGGAGCACTCACAGGGTGAGGGCCTGGGTACGAACAAGCTATGCTAATTTATTCCTTTCAGAATGCTCTTGATATGAAAAGGCCACCACACTGGACACTCTTTGCAAACATTCCTTCTGAGATTTGCCTTTGGTTCCTTTGGTGAGAAGCACCTTTCCTCAGGCCGAGGGGCTCTTCAGTAGCTCTCTGAGGCCTGAGTTGTAGCTGGGTGTTCAGTGCAAGGATCCTTGGCTCAGGTCATGTTGTCATTTGAGATGTTTCAGGCAGAAACTGAAAAAAAACAGCAGGTGTGGAGGAATTAACTGGGGCTGCCCCGGGAAGCCTCAGAGTGTTTTAACCTGGTAGCTCATCCCCTAGAAGGCAATGCAGAGGTCCTTCGACCCCTTACAGTCCCTACAGGCAAGTGTTGGGAATGTAAGCTCAAACCTTTGCAGCAGTTCCTCTAACAGCGCCAAATACTACCCTTTGGTGAAAGAATACTTGTGTTGGCCTACAGGGCTTCTTCCACACTGCAGTGAACAGAGAATGGCCCTTCCTGACCCTTAGGGGTGCCATCAGCCTACAGAGAAACTTTTCTTTCCCCCTTTGTCCCTTCGTATTCTTGTTGGAGGCAGGATCTTGCTTTGTAGTCCACACAGGCTGGATTGGAACTCACTATGTAGCCATGGCTAGTTTTGAGAGTTAGCAGGAGCCCTTCCTGGCCCAGCTTCCTGGGTACTTGGATTATAGGCCTGAGCCACCACACCTGGCTTATTTTTGCACTGTTCCTTGACACCTCAGTGTCTTAGTTAGGGTCTTATTGCTGTGAACAGACAGCATGACCAAGGCAAGTTTTATAAAGGACAACATTTAATTGTGGCTGGCTTACAGGTTCAGAGGTTCAGTCCATTATCATCAAGGTGGGAACATGGCAGCACCCAGGCAGGCATGGTGCAGGAGGAGCTGAGTTCTACATCTTCACCCAAAGGAAGCCAGGAGCAGACTGAGCATCCCCAGGCAGCTAGGAGGAGGGTCTCCAAGCCCACACCCACAGTGACACACTTCCTCCAACAAGGTCACACTCCCTGAGCCAAGGCATTTGCAAAGCATCACACTCAACTCCCTGGCCCTCATGGGCTTGTTCAAATACATGAGTCTATGAGGGCCATACCTAATCATAGCATAATAAAAAAAATATATTCAGTCCAACTTCCAGAGTCCCCATAGTCTATAGCAGTGTCAACAATGTTAAAAGTCCAAAGTTCAAAATCTCTTTTGAGATCCAGCCAATCACTTAACTGTAATCCCTGAATTAAGCCAGGCAACCAGCTGGGCAAACTCCAAACTCTGTAATCTCCATGTCTGATGTCAAAGCCGTCTTCACATCTCCATCTCCTTTCTCATCTCTTTGACTGCAACACACTTCTTTCTCCTGAGCTGGTTCCACTCCCTGTCAGCAGCTTTCCTTGGCTGGTATCCCACAGTTCTGGCATCTTTAACGTCTTTGGGTCACCAAGGCAGCTACAATGTTACAGCTTCTTGTTTCAGTGTCTGGGATCCACACATGATCTCCTGGGCTCCTCCAAAGGACTGGCATCACTTCTTCAGGTTTGCCTTCTGTAGCACTCTTAAGTTCAGGTTGGTCCACTCCACTGCCATTGCTGTTCTTGGTGGTCATCCCATGGTACTGGCATCTTCAACATGCTGGGGTCTTCTGCTGCAACTAGGCTTCACCAATAGCCTCAACCCCTTCACATGACCCCTTCAGTCCTAGGCTGTCAACTACAACTGAGGCTGCACTTTCACCAATGGCTTTCCATGGCCTCTCACAGTGCCCAGCCTCAGCTGTTCTTCATGATGCCTTTACGCCTTCAAAACCAGTACCACCTGGATGACTCTTACACACTACCAAGTACAGCTACAGCACAAGGCACAACCCTGACTATCTCTAGAACACAGCTTCTTTGTGCTTTCAGAAAACACTTCACAAAAGATTTCACCTCAGTGATGGTGGTCTCTTCTTAATCACTACTAATTTCTTAGCTCCAGATAACCAGCATCCATTGTCCCAGTAATCCCTTCTGTCTTTCACTTTAAAGCCAGTGCCACATGGCCAAAGCCGCCGTGTACTGCTGCTTGCTGGGGCTGGAACATGTCCCCTTGTTCTATTGTATTATCACCAGCTTTCTATTTTTTAATTCCTTCGCTGCCTAATCTTGGCTGTCCCAGAACTTGCTCTGTTCTAGGCTGGCCTTGCACTCAGAGATCTATTTGTCTTTATCTCCTGGAATTCATAGCCACTATGCCTCAAGATCTTGATGCCAAGATCCAGGTTAGAAACTTGTATCTCCCAGCCTCAAGGTCAGGATCACAGGTGAGCCTTCCAATTCTGGATCGCAGTTCATTCCAGATATAGTCAAGTCGACAACCAGGAATAGCCACCTCACTCAGTGTCAGTGTGTGAGATGAGACAGGCTGGCCCCATGCATGTCCTGGGTACTTGTGAGAAATGAACTAAGACTTCCGCTGGGCCTGCCTGGCCAGAACCTGCAGTTAACTATGTTCAGGCAGTTGTTTGCACTTTCATTTTAGAATTGCTGCTCTAAAATAACAAAGCAACTGTGAATAACTGCTGTGGTCATTACCCTAAAAGCTTATGTGACTTTCCAATGTACCTAGCCAGCAGGCAGGTGTCCCCTCTGAGAAATCTGACCTTCTCTTTCCAAGAAATACAGGTCTAGAATGTGCTATGGGCTCACTTCTGTTGAGATTTTGAGAAGTTCCCCCTGATAATTCCTTACTTCTGTGAGTTATTTAATAGCCTGGGGATGTGAGCAGGTCCTGTCATCAGCGAAACAGTGACCTCGGAAGTCACCTGAGCCAAATAAGGTGTGATATCTCTTGTGGCTTCTCTTCATAGTGCTAGCATATGGCCTTCTAAGACTGCTTGGGAAGGCTAGTTTGTTAGTCAACTGTTATTCTTAGAGAGGAGATGCGTTCCCTCAGATGCAGTCCTTCTGAACCAGCAGCAAGCATTCTCTCAGGTGCTAAGGATAGTGGGAGGTCCTGCACCAGTTAGAGGTCAGTGGCAAAGAGATTTAGACTGACAGAAAAGGATGCTTGGGAACAGTGAGTGCCTCCCCTGCCTCAGCTGAACAAGACTGCTACTTCTTAGCACATTCCTCCAGTGAGAAAACTGGCTTCGGGTAGCTGCAGCCTCTTGTTTTGAAGAGAAAATCTTTATGTGTAAAATCACAAGGATTTCCAGTGTTGGCATAATGCAAGTTTTAAGGCTCAGTCTATCTTTGGGCTTCTCCATCCTTCCTTCCCTCCCCTTCCTGCTTTCCCCCTCTGCCTTCTTGCTTTCCAGATAGTGTGAAGGCTAATGACATTTCGGTAGATTTGTTAGTCTGGGACCCATACAGAAAAAAGCCCTACAATTTGTGCTTGGTTTCTCCAGACGTTTCTAAAATAATGGATCTGAAGTAGGTGGCGCTGGGATTGACCCCTTTGCTCTCTCTGGGGTAGATGCTAATAACTAACAACTTAGCTGAACTGACCTCTGAAGGAGGGTTGTCAGAAGAGACACCATGACCAAGACAGCTCTTATAAAAGGACAACATGTAACTAGGGCTGGCTTACCGGTTCAGAGGTTCAGTCCATTGTCATCAAGGTGGGAACATGGCAGCATCCTGGCAGGCATGGCTCAGGAGGAGCTGAGAGTTCTACCTCCTGTTGTGAAGGCAAACAGGAGAAGACCAGCTTCGAGGCAGCTAGAAGGGTCTCAAAGCCCACCCGATAGTGACACGCTTCCTCCAACAAGGCCACACCTCCTAATACTGCCTGCCACTCACTCTCTGGGCCAAGCATATTCAAACCACCACAGCCTGGGTTGCATTTGAAGGCAATTTCTTCACAGTAACAACCAAAACAGATGGGTGAGTGGATTCTTGGAGGCTTCACACACACACCCAACATATTTAAATGCTTTGCTATGAGAATCTAGAGAGGTTTACCTTTATTTATCTCTAAAATATGTGAAAGGATTGTTTTCAGTGATATGACGTATAAAATCCCTATGGTCCACTCTCCTCATGTTCTCAGCTCTTGGTATCACACTGTATTCGAGCAAACACTCTTCTCCTCACCCAAGGAGAGGGACTAGTGAAACTCAGCCCTGCATGTGTGGACTCTTAAGTGAAGTCTTGTCAGCTATTAATAAAAGAAACCCTTGGAGGGGAACCAGAATTCCTTTAGGCAGTTAGCCTTCCTGCAGTGGGTGGAGTTTTAAAGGGGAAGGTGGCCAAGGAAATTTAAGTAAAAGATTAACTTTAAGGGGAGGGGAGGTGTCAAAATTCTTATCCAAGTAGATGGTCTGGTTCTGAGCCTTTCTAAAGCATGGTGTTGATCCCAGTGTTCCGATCTGAGTTGAGAATAATGACTTAACCATGTTAAACTGCACCACTGAAACAAAACGCTTGTTCTATCTACACATTTCACTGGCACCAACAAGGCAACCCCAGGCCATTGACATTCATGTAACAGGAGATCTCCTGGTACTCAAGACCGAGAGCTTCACAGGGAAGGGAACGTTAGAAAGGCACATTATCTGGAGGGGAAAGAAAAGTGTGCTGTTGGGTTTGCTTGTTCTCTTTTTGCTAGGAAAATTGAATAGAGAACTCAAAGTCATATTTCCCTCTACTCTGCTTAAGAATTAAGTGATGGGGTGACTAGTCTGGGGTCTGGTGCCTGGAGATCAGACCTTTAGATTCTCTGTCTAACTTTCTAAACAGTGAAGTCTGGTACTGTCTATAAGTCAGGCAAGTCGCTGTGATAGAGCCTAGTGAAAGAACAGAAGAAGATCTAGCTCAGTGGCCCCAGCCCTGCTCTCCCTCAGTGCCCCTGGCCCTGTTCTCACTCACTGCCCCCAGCTGTGCTTTCCCTCGGTTCTCCCCCTCCAGCCCTGCTCTCACTTGGTACCCCCAGCCTTACTCTTTTGCACAGTTCACACAGAATTGTATCTGGTGCCCAATAGCTGGTGGGAGAACTGTGACCATAGCCACAGTCCTTAAAGGCCACTCCAGGACTTGATGTTTTGGGTGTTGCTATAGAAAACTTAAAGAGCTATTTTGGTCTCTAGGCAAAGCTAGTTCTCACCCCTGCTACCTCTGAGGTCTTGGATGTTGAGTCTTCGTGGATCTGTTTCCCCCATTCCTGGTGATGTTTTTCATCTCTAAGATGTGTAAACCTGGGCTCAGGATTTCAAGTTTTCTCTCACTCGCTCGAGAGATAAGAAAGGAATTATGAGAAGAGAGAGAGAGAGCTCACATAAATGCTTTATGACATTTCTCTTCAAACTCTTTTCCCCTGCTGATCAGTAAAACAGCTCCTCCTTAGCTGGGCCACACCGCACCTATCCTTGTAAATGCCAAGCACAGGCTGAGCTTTAAAGCAGGTAGCAATATTCCACTCCATCTGTAACACCTTAGGACAACCCACAAACTATGCGGTTCACCTGTCTCTGGTGTGTATGGTTGAGCGATCGAAGTGTAGTTAGTTAGCAGCCGTTGCTGCTCTAATTTTAGGACACTTTTATCACCCTCAAGGAAACTCCTGATGGCCGGCCATCGCTTGTTCCCCAGCCACACTCCAGTCCTAGGCAACAGCCAATCCCCTTTCCATCTCTGAGCCCTGCTCCAGACATCTCAAGATACATGCAGTTATGCAACATGTGGCCTTTAGTGACTGTTGCTCTCTCCATCTCGAGCACGTTATATTCGAGGGTATTTGGTGTTCTGGCATGTTCTTGTGATTCCTTCAGCTTTATTAATAATAATCCATCATCTGTATTATATTTGTCCACTCATCAGCTAATGGCATTTGCAGAGCTCTACTTTCCGGCTGTTTTGAACAAGGTTGTTGTGAACGTTGGCCTGTGTGTTTTTAGGTGGAGGTATTTTTGTTTCCCTCGGGTGTACATCTACAACTAGAACCCTGGTTCCCAAGGCTCCCAAGGGTCTCTAGGAACCCTTGTTTGACTTTTGGAGTACCTGTCTTCAAAAATGTGGCACAATTTATATCCCAACATCGGTGCCTGCAGGTTCCGATTTGTCCACAGCATAAGTTTTTATTTGTCTGTTTGTTGATGACTATCCTGAGTGGGGAGAATTGGTACCACTTTTAGGACTGGGCTTGCCTCTCACCTGTGGCTAATGATGTTGAACACCAGATCGCTGGATTTGTTTAGTATATATTTTAGTATATATGTAACACCCTCTTAGATCCTGACTGGTTTCATTTCTGTTGCTGTGGTTAAAAAAAAAAAAAACAAACAAACAAAAAAAAAACATCCCAACAAGAAGCTTAAAGAAGAAAGAGTTTATTTCAGGTTACAATTTCAGATTCCAGTCATCATTTTGGGGGAGCCAGAGAAGCAGAAATATGAAGCAACCGGTTACATCACATTCACACTCAAGAACACAGGGAAGTGAAGGCATGCACGCTTAACCGTTTGCTCGCCTGTCCTCAGCTCTTATTTTTTTCTGCTCTTATTCTGTTCAGAACCCGCCTCTCTGTCTGGGGTAGCATGTTGCCCACAGTGGTGCCAGACCTTTCTACATCAGTGAACTCACCCCTAACACAAACACACACACACACACACACACACACACACACACACACACACACACACACAGTTTCACCAAGGAGAAGATACTGGGAATTGACTTATCAGATGTTCTTGCAAACACCAGAGAATGTTCTTCTGAAGATGGCTGCACGTCACTGGATGATATCTCAATATTGGCGCTCAGCATGAGGCCGCCGTTGACTGTTTTGTGTGTACATTCATATCCTCTGTCTGTCTGTCTCTGTCTCTGTCTCTGTCTCTCTCTGTCTCTCTCTCTCTCTCTCTCTCTCTCTCTCTCTCTCTCTCTCTCGTCAACGAGGCTGATGTTTTCGTTGATCTCTTGAGGTAGCATTAGACATCTTCAGAAGCACCGCTGTTCCCTCACTGAAGGTGGCATTTCACTGCCAATAATCCAGACTCCGAGCTAGGAGCTGGAAGTTTGATGGTGGATGAAGCAATCTCAACAACAACAGTCATAAATAGTAAAGTGAAAGTACAGATTAACGTAGTTGCCTTTTAGTTGCCATGGAGAAAAATGGGTGAAAGGCTGCCAGCCCAAATAATGGAACTTGATACAGTTAAAGGGTAACAACTAATGAGGAAGGAATATGCAATTGGAGGTGGAAGTGCCGAGTAGCTGAAACTTGAGGGAAGCAGGAGGAGTTAAGGCAGAAGCTCTTAGGCCACCTTGTGGACTGCGGATCCTGTCCAGAAAGTGGTTAAATGCTTTGGAGATCCTGGTAGGGAAATGCCGTACTTTGACCAGACTTTGAGAAGGTCAGATTGGCTATTTCATCAAGATTCTCTGACTGTGAGGTAGTAACAGATGACAGCCTAGGGGGCCCTTCTCTCACAAGAGTGAGGAATGCTGAGCTGGCAGTGGGAAACACAGGACTGGTTAAGAGTGTGTGTTCAAAGTGGCAAAGCTGAAACGCTCACTCTCTCCTTGCCAGCTGCTTAGCCTTGGGCAAATTAGTTCCCAAGGTCATATGGCATTAGTAATAATCTGGTATCAATAGGATCTTCCCGTGGGATTGATATGGAAAGGCAAGTGTTCTAGGGTCACTGGCACACCCCCAATGCCCTCATTAAGTAGAGCGGTTAATTTGCTATTTTACCTCTCACATGGACAGGTACTGGGGATCCTCTGGGTGGGAAGAGGAAAGGTCTCAGGAAAGATTAGGAATCCAGGATGAGGTATTCGGTGGTTCCAGTTCCAATGGTAGAGAAATGTGGAGAGAGGATGAGTTGGAGGAAGAGATTCAGGATCTGATTTTGGACATAACAATTTGAGATTAGTGTAAGCTCTCCGAGCCGACATGCGAGGTAACTGGGATCTGAAGGTCAGAGTCACATCCCAGACCAGAGACAGAACAGACAGGAAGCACAGTGGATACACTTGCAAGAGTTAGTATTTAGAATCCCCCTCCCCCCAGAGCAGGGCATAAGATAATGAAACAATGTAAGGGCCTACCTTCCTCAGAGGGGAGGGAGACCCGGTTAGATATTATTACCACACAGACCTTTGAACTGTTCTCTGTTTACTACTTGGGTGGCCACAAGGAGTCACAGTGCTGATGTTGGAGGCCAAGATCACAGAGGAGGAAGCAAGGACAGATCCATGTTCCTGAGAGCTGGCTGCAGCATTGAACCCGTTTCTTGGCAGAGAGGAGTGGAAAGACCTATCTTTCTAATGTCTGCAGTCTCCATAGGGTTTCACTTTTGTTGCTTTTGTATCACTTTTGTGATACAAAAGTCCTGACAGAAAGCAACATTGGGGTGGGGTGTATTTGTCTTACAATTCCAGGTCATAGTCCATTATTTTGGAGAAAATAAGGTAGGAACTCAAGTTAGTGAGACCACATCCACACTCAAGAGCAAATGGAAAAGGAATGTATCCCTGCTTACAGCCTGCGCTCTTCCAGAGTCCAGAGTCCCTGCTGAGGGAAGAGTGCTGTGCACAGTGGGCTGGGTCTTTGTTTCCATGACAATGACCAATCAAGAGGATCCCCTGAGATATGCCCACAGACAAACCTGATCTAGATCACTTCTAAATCGAGATCTATTCCCAGTTGACTCTAGGTTGTGACAAGTTTACATTGACAAACAGCCATCACAGCAGTAGACATTTCTTCTAGGTAAAGATCAGAAATGCCAGCTGTAAGCTGCCTAGCCCAGGGACTCATGCCCAGAAAACTTTTCTCCAGCATGACTCTAGGTTCCTCCCACCCACTTCCTACCTGAGCTGTAATCATCTCTACCTTCCTCCCCAGAACCAAGCCTACCTCTACTGGGAAAGGATAACTAACGCTAAGACAAGAAATGAGGTAAGAGAGAGAAGGACCAGGGTAAGGGTAGTGAGGACACACTAGATACAAACTCTGAGGGACTCCCAAAAGAATAAATAATCAGGACAAATATTTCAATGTATTCTTCAAAAAAAAAAAAAAGAAAAGAAATGAAACCAATGTACGAAAGATCCACGACAATGGAAAACTTATTTTTAATGAAGTCGGAATTGGTCTTGGCCAAGCTACCTGCCCTCCAGCTTGGTTGCTCAGTAGAACCCTGAGACCTGGCCCCCAAGAGACCTCATTTTCACACAGTCAATAGATGTCATCAACCCTACATAATCCATACATTTCTAGATGCTAAGGACTCCAGAATGTTACCTCACCCCAGGGTTCTGGGTACACTTGAGCTTGGGGCTTGAGATTTTAGTGGACCCACTTAAAGTTCCCAGTTTTCCCCACCTCCGTGAACCCAGACCCTGTGACCCTTGGAACTGTTGTACAAATACCAAATGAAGCAGCCTTAGGAAAGGCTGGGCTCAAAAGGTGTGCTTCAGATTCAGATCCTGGAGCTGACACCCCTCAGGGACTGGCTGAGAGCCCAACACAGCTGTTCAGAGCATGAGCCGATTTGGACTCTGGTCAGGGGAGAGAAGGTGAACAGAGGTCTTGGCATCCCCCACACTGCCTTAGGGGTTTTCAGTTAGAAAACTCAAGGTAGGTCAGGTGGCTTCTGGCATTTGGCTCCATCCCACCCCCCCAAAAACTTAAAAAACGTTCAGTAGAAACTACGGGGAAGCTTAAACATTGTCAGAGGTGGATACCGAATTCTCGGGTGGCAGCTGTGTCTCCCTCCGTAGGTCACATTTATCCTGAAGGTATTCTTTAGGGAACATGGACTGCCATGTATTTTTTTAATTATGCTATCCCGATATGTTTTAATTAAAGAAGAAAATTGCCCTACTCTTAGAGTATTTTGACGTGTTCATTTCGCTCCTGGATAACTGGCCTCTGGGAACGGAGTAACCTGATTTGGTCCTAAGCTGCCACCACCAGGCATGGCTGCTGTCAGTGTCACTTTAAGATTGCAACATTGGTTTGGTGACCTTCATACCAGTCCACTGTAGAAACCTTAATCTCTCTCCAGAGGGAGGGGGGGGAGTGTGCCTGACAAAGATTGGCCTGTTGTTGTTTGTTCTTTTAAAACCCAGTTTTCCATTTACCTGCACTTAAGAACACCTGGTTTAATTTGTCCAGGAGGGTAAAGTTCATTATTGCTCAACTCAGAAACGTATTTTTTGAGTTTTTAGAGAAAACGAGAGGCGTCGTCCAGTGTGCGTGTCTGTTGTCAATACACAGAGTGGGACATTTCAAAGAGAAAGAACATTTTACACATAACGTAGAATGCATAGAGGGGAGAGGTTATCATTACTCACCCTGAATTTTCTCCTAGACTTTGCCACTCGTATCTGAATGGAGGATAGCATCAGGACGGATAAGCTCGAAGGAGGTCTGCTGGTGTAAAGACTGGGTGTCTTGTAATCCAGCTGGCCTGTTGCCTGGCCTTCTGCAGGAGCTCAGTACCTCATCCTTACTTCCCTTGAATGAATACTGCTACTTTGCAGCTGATAAATACGTGTACGGTATCAGAGCCGTGCTTGTACCTCTGAATCTGGGCATGCATGTGTGTGGGTGTGTTCACATGTATGTGTATGTGGACCACACGGGCAGACAGCAAGTGTCTTCCTCAATCCCTCCTCATCGTAGTTTTTGAGATGAGGGTTCTCACTGAAGCTGGAGCTTGGCAATTTGGCTAGGCTTAACTATCTAGCAATCCCTAAGGATTCCCCAGCCTGTGCTTTCCCAGTTACTGTCATGGAGGGGAGTGTCTCTCTCTCTGTGTGTGTGTGTGTGTGTGTGTGTGTGTGTGTGTGTGTGTGTTTAAAGAATTAAGCTAGATCTTCAAGTGGGCAAATGTTGAAATCAAATTATGACATTTTACTCGATGGGATCTAGTTCCTTTCTCCTCATCTTTATAACTCATTACTAAAATTAACATTTGTGCAGAAGAAAATATCTTACCAGCGTATTGCTTTGTTTGAGTTAAGATTTCCCCCACAGGCTGCGCAATTAATTAAAAGATAAAATGAGTATTCTTTAGATTGGGTCCATTAATTTGGAATGCCTTTGTGCATCTCCCTAAAACCTTTCATGCAGCCATGGTGCTATAGATGAATAACTGAGGAGAAGACTGATCCTGACTCTGCTTTTGAGCAAGTTAACTATCCCACTGCAAGTCTGGGCTGTGGGACTAAATACTGGTCTATCGCTAAGCAGGAAAATCAAATTAGGTTCTTCCTCGATGAGTTTAAGTGCAGCCCGCCATCTTTCCCCTGGGGGGTCACCATCTTGGGACACTGGCTTGGTCCTAGAGCTTTGTCGTCAAAATGCCCATTTCAGGTCAATCCTCCTGGAATTTTAAATGTGATAGCCTGCGTTTCTAAGCACACTGTCTTGGTCTCAGAAATGCACCATGCATACGGGAAGCCACAAAAGTGGCTGAGAGCAGATTTAAGGAAGGAAGACTCATCATATGTTTTCTTCTGAGCTCACACCTCCCTCCCTCCCTCCCTCCCTCCCTCCCTCCCTCCCTCCCTCCTTCCCTCCCTCCCTCCCTCCCTCCCTCCCTCCCTCCCTCCCTCCCTGTGTGGTTCCTCCTGTCACCCATTTCACCTGGTGCACACTGTCCCTTGCTGTCATCTGCTGGTTTGCCTTCTCCTCTCTCTCCAAAGCCAGCAGCTGTCCTTTCTTCTCGTAGACTTTTTTTTCTGTATTCCAGAACTTTCTGTCTCTTGACCATTACAGTGTGCATTTTTTGCCATTCAACCTGTGTTTCTTGAAAATGTTGAAAGACCAAAGCGTTTATTTTTTTTTTCTGCGTAGTTTGTAAATTCCTGGCAGGTGCTTAAGGGTTGTGTCTCAGTTTGGGAAATGTTGTCTTGGGCCTAGCCCTGTCAGGTGAGAGGCAGACCAACCCATCTTAATGAAGAGCTGAGCATTGAAGCTGTCCTCTGTGGAGAACCCTGCCTGTTATCTTTGCACTTCGCCTTTGCTCACTGGTAGCAACAAGCTGTAAAAATGCCCAAATCTTTGCCCCAGGAGACCATTCTGTTGTTCATGTTGTATATGGCATTCACGTCCACTGGTGGACACCATTGGTGTTATCACTCTTATTATTTTGGGTGCCACTGCTTTTCAAAGTTAAGCACACTCCATTTTTCAAGTGGAGGTTTTTTCCAAGATTCTTTTTCAGGCCTGGGGACTGAAATTGGAGCCTCAATCCTGTCAGGTCCGCACTTTATCACTGAGCTCTCTCCCCAGGTCTTTTAATTTTCTCCTTTGTTATAAGATCTCCCAAGTTACCTAGGCTAGCCTTAAGCTTGCTGTACCATCCAGGTTGGCCTTCAACGATCTATTCTTCTGCCTGATCCCCCGGAATGCCATGAGGATCTGTGAGCACCAGCACACATTTGGGCCTTGATCTCTCATGGTTATCCTGATGTTTGCACATGCCAAGTTATAGTCTTCCCTTCAGTGATAAACCACGAGTGAAAAGTGAGAGACCTTGAGAGACTCTTGGTACTCCTGTGTTTAAGCAAGCAGATGATGGGTATCAGGAAGGAGTCAGAGCTGTCAAAATGCTCAGTTGGCAAGCTCTGTGATGCCCCTTCTGGATGATGGTGGGAAAGGCTTCCTTTCCTTGCAACCTGTGGCCATTGACTGAAAGGAACAATGGCTGTCTTTTGCTGCACAGGGAACCTGCTCCCTCCGTAGTTTCTCATTGTTTCTTCATATCTGCAGAGTACCCCACACATCCTAGGCACAGAGAGTACAAACTCTCTGTCTCTATCTGTCTGTCTCTCTTTTGTCTCTCTGTCTGTCTCTGTCTCTTTCACACAGACAGACAGACAGACAGACAGACAGACACACACACACACACACACACACACACACATACACTCACATTCAGAGATTCTCTGATAAAAACCATGACTTTGTAGGCTAACCTAAAGAAATTCATAAAGGGAGGGAGGAAGGGAAGTGGAGGAAAAGAAGAAAGAGAAAGAGAAAACAGAAATAGGCAAACCGAACTTCTCTTCACCCTGTGATGTGACTTCTCCTGCAGGGCTCATTCCCAGGGATGAGGGCTCTTGGCCTTTTGATCTCAGTCCTGTGTGGAATCATGGATTTCAGAAGAGAGGGTTACATTGCTATGAATCACACAGACACAGGACAAACGTAAAATAGAAGTCCGAAAGAGCCCCATGCCGTGCATTGCGTACCCGAGCTCGGTCCACTGCCCACTGCACTTCAGAATTAATCTGATTAATATAACAGTAAGTGTATTCTCTTTAGATCCATACCCTCTTGTTCTTACATAAAACAGCTCTCTCTTTCTACAGCAAATTCTAAATAAACTTGCTAGACTTGTTGAGATTGCTCCAAGTTCAAGAGGTGACATTTTAGCCCTGGTTATCATTATTAAATGGTACATTGAAATATCTACTAGTACTTTAAATGGATCTGTGGGATTCCTTGTGGTAGTGTGTCATAATAGATAACATTTATTCAATGCTTCAGGCTGCTTTTCTAACTGAGCGTTAAAATAATGTGGATTCTCATTCCTTAAAATTCTATTGGTCTGAGCTGAAAAAGATGCTGTGCTCACTAACTTTAAAATACATGTCACTGAAAAGCTTTCAGCTACCTTTTTTTTTAAAAAAAATTACTTTATTTCTTTTAAAAACATAGGCAATGTTTGCATAACCCTGCTGCCTGTAGTCCCGGAGAATGGAAAATTGCAGCCTACACTTGGCAAGGGCAACAATGGTTTGAACCATCTTCCTCTGGGCTGGTGTGGGGTGGAGTCAAGCCTATTGAAAATAGGAGTGCTATCAACAGTGTATGCACTCTTACTTAACTTAGCAAAGAGAGCCCTAAGGTCCAGCTGTACCACTGTCCTACTCCCTAGGAAATCAATACCTCAATCAAGGTCAGGAAGTGAAGAGAAGCACAGAGGGACCCCACAGTGAAATGCTTTGCACGATGTATATGGTGGGTCACCATCAAGGTGGTTTCCTTTGTGAGTTTCAACAAACTCATTGCCCCTCAGGCAACTCTGGTAGATAATAAGACCTAAAACCCTACCACAATGGCGTCTGGAACAAGCAGCTTCATCTCTCAGTACCAGTATTTTTTGCTCACTTTACACACCCAGGCTGCCTGCCTTCCTTCCTAGTACATCTTGTTTGTCATAAGCACATGCATTCTCTGTCTAGTGGAGTATTGCAGAGTTGTGGGGTGAGGGGACAGAGAGGTGACCGGTCCTGGCGAGATAAATGAAGTCGTCGAGAACTCCCAGCTCAGTAAGCTGCAAGTGTGGCAGGAAGAGGCGGGGCTCTGTTTCGAGTGGAGACTCATCTAGTTTCCACAGCCCCAGTGCCTGGCACATGCCAGGCCAGCAAAGCAATAGCTGCTTGCTGCTGTTAACAATATTGATATAAATAGACAAGTGATGGCTTCTGTGGTCAACTGTATGTGGGAAGTTCTGTATTAAGAAAAATAAACCAGACTTCTTGACTGTGAGACTATTGGACCCAGTGCTGAAGCATACTGACTTTCCAAGGGGTTGACACAGGGTACTTGTCCAGTTCGAGCAGTCTTTAAAGCTACAGGACTTGGGTTGCTATGGGCCACTTGGGGAAGCTCTGGCAGAAACAACAAATGCCTTTTAGTGGTGGTGCAGTCGCAGCCAGGAAAACAGTGTGTGGGGAGCTCTAGGTTCACTGGCACCTCTATTCATTCCCATAGCAAATCACCATTTAGTTGGGAGCTTGAAACAACATGCAGTTGTTAACTGGAGATTCTGGAAGCAAGAGCACCAGCACCAGGCACTACTCCCTCCAGAGGCTGTGGGGAGAAATCCGGTTCCTTGGTGTTTCCAGCTCTTGTGCCCTCCAGCTCGTGTCCTAGGATTCTTCCGACTGTCTCCAGCTCTGGTCTCTCCATTCTCTTTCACTATAAACCCCCAGGATGACCTCTGCTGACTTAAATAACTCAAGATGGATCTCCTCCTGGACATCTTGTCTTATTCGTGTCTGTAGTCCTTTGTCATGGAGGGTCACTTATAAATTAAGGATAAGGAATACGAAGTGTGCAAACACACCTATACACATGCAAGAATTAAAAGGTTTAGATTTTGAAACCTGGCCTACACTTATAATCACAACTACTTAGTAGGCTAAGGTAGAAAGATTGGCAGGCCAAGCTCGCAAGAGACTACAGATGGAGATCAGGCCAACCTAAACACTTTAGTGAGACTCTTCCTCAAAATAATATTTAAAAAATGGGGTTGGCAAGATGACCGAGCAGGTAAAGGTACCTGTCATCAAGTCCAAGTCCAACAACCTGAATGGCGGAGGGAGAGAGGAGGTCTCTCGCCCTCCACACTCACACCAGGATTCATGTGCAAGTTCACACATGCAAAACAAATGAATACATGTAATAAAGTTGAGGAGGTAAAAATAACTTGAAAGACAAAAGTTAGGGCAAGAGATATAGCTCAGTAGTAGAGCCCTTGCCTGGTGTCTACAAGGCTTGGAAACAAGCAAGCAAGGAAAAAAGAACAAGCACGCGTATTTGGCAGACAGATGCTTCTCCAGATGTGTTTGCTCCCCATGGGAGCAGCTGCGAGCTTCCGTGGCAGCAACATCTGTGCAGGAGCACATTGCCCGTGAGGACTCCCTGCGGCCAGAGGTCCTTCCAGTCCTGGGTTGCAATTGCTCTGGCACACCTACTCTTTTAATGGCAGAAAGGTGGACACAGGCAGAATTTAGCAGGAGGTTATGAGAAGGCAAGGGCTGATAAGGAAGCAGCGAGGTCCAGAAGGTACAGAGTGGGCTTCTGCGAGACTCCATTTAGAGACCAAGGTGGCTAGCGTCCCTGTGCATTCCTCTGAGCCTATGCAGAGGTTATCATTAAGGCAAAGGTGTCCTTCTAGCCTAAAAGGCTTAAACAATGTTCCTTGACAGTAATCATCTTTTCTTTAGTACCCTTTGTTTCTGAGTTCACCATTAAGCACTGAAATTACTTTGTCTGGTATTCAGAGAAAGCTGCTGTGGCAACTTGGTCCTTCTGTATATCTATTGTCACATCACAGCTTCTCTGCTCTGCTCCAGTTAAGCCTTTATTCCTCATGTAGGCTTAATCCATTCAGAGTGTTTCCCAATGCATGTAATAGTCATCAAAACATACTTATTTAGTGACCTAACATACTATTGTATATGGGGACATAAGCTGCTAGTTGACTGTGTTTCCTCACAGAGCCTTGAACAGCCTGGTGGCCCAGATTTTGCCACCTTCGTAATGCTTCTCCTGGAGTTCCTAAGCATGTAGTCAAAGGGCCTCGGCGTTTCTCCTGCTCCCTGTAGACATAACTGCTTACTGCCTTCCACTCTGCTTCTCCTCGTGTTCAGAAGCATTCCTGTTTGAAGACATTCTGTATGCTTAGTGGAAACTTATAAATCTCTGGTAACCTTCTGATTTTAGTTCTTTATTTGTTAATCTGTCCGTGTTAATATTTTGCTTGTGGATCATCTTAGAGTGTTGTGTCTCTGCAGCTCACTTTTCTAGTTTGGAACATTGTCATTTTGTCTTGAATATTGCCCTGTCTGCTATGCAACTGAAGCTGGTGCTTGTAATTCTAAACAAGTCTAACATTATGACAGATTACACCATGCTTATAACTGGAAGTGTGTGATATGAGCCTCTTTTATTTTTAACGACCATTTGCAATTTTTTTAAGTTAGTGTTTTAGCCACTTAAAGTTAGTTTTAAAACACAGAATGAGGACAGTTTCTTTTTATTGATCCCTGATTCCATAATTCCATTGAATTTCCTTGCGTTGGTAACTGCATTTCTGTGTAGGAACTACTCTTTATTTCTTTAGCCTTTTTTGATCACTAAGAATATTATGCTTCTATAATGGCCTATAAGAGTTCATGCAGCAAGCTCTTGTGTATGACGTAAGCAGCTGACCCTTTCATTCATTGGTCTTTCTTTGGACTTTGGCTGTAATTACCATTCTTCAAGTACTCACGTTTAAAGATCCTGATGTACTGTATGTGGACTTGCATATACGTAAGTTATCGTGCAGCAGTCAAGACCGACTCTCAGATATCTTCACGGGGCAGCACAGTGGAGTATACTCACTCATCGAATTCTCTTTCCAAGTGATGCTACAAATGTCAGATTGAAAGTTAAAATTAACCTGCCCATTATGGAAGCCAGACTGTATTATATCCACGCAGACGGAACGAGACTTCAAATTCACTACCTCCTCAGAACTGTTTAATGTTGAGGCAATTATTTATCCTCTTCCAATTTTAAGATTTTTCACTCTGTAATACAATCATATCAATGTATTGTGACCACTCAAGAGACTGTTAAGATGCACTTGAAACCGGAAGGTACAAGTCTTACGTTGCATTTTAAGTTACCTTGCTAGTTTGCCTGTGGTTTATGGAAATAATGCATTAAAACAGCAAAATCTTTAGTATTTGTTCATCTTTCCATCCCCAAAAACTTAGCCTACACAGATCCCCTATCTGACTACTATATTTCAATATTTGTTTCAGGAACTGGATCTGTGGCTCAGTGATAGAGCAACTGCCTGGCACATAGGGTGTGAGGTCCAGTCACTAGAACTCCTAAAGACAGACAGACAGACAAACAGACAGACAGACAAAAACTATGTTTCTGATTAGTGCATCGATTTCAATCTTCCTAATGATCTTTGTCTTTGCTGTGAGCTTTTAAATGTGAAAAGGATGTTAGTCCCACAATGACCAGAAAGTGTTGTCTTTTTCTATGTTCTAAGAGCCATGGGAATTACACTAAAAGGATTTTTTTCCCTAAATTATTTGTGCAAGAATGGTTTTTCAAACAGAAAATCCTTTAAACTTTTTACAAAATTCTCTGGCTGCTTCTTGTATTAGACTCTGCTTCCTCCTCTTCTTCTGTTCTTTTTCTCCTTTTCTTCCCCACCCCCTGCCCTTCTTCAAACCAGGTGGCCTATTTGTTGTTTCTGTTTATACTTGTGTGATTTTTAGATACTGCATTATATTTAAAAACTGATCTTTTGTTACTAGTTTAAAATACAAATCAGAACAGAATTCTCTTAGATTTTTAAAGAGTTTTAACTGTGTAGTTCTCTTTCTTGTTCTTGGTTTTTTACTGTGTGATTCTGAGTGTGTAATTGTGAACTATTCGGGGAATGAGTTTCTATTGTCTGATGTGTGTGTGGTGTGTACATGCCAGGATATGAATGTAGATGTTAGCAAACAACTTGTCAGCTTGGTGGAGTTGGTTCTCTCCTTCTGCACAGGTTTCTCGGGACCAAACTCAGGTCACTCAGGCCATCAGCCTGAAAGCACTCCTGAGCCATCTCAAAGGCCCTGGAGATGTTTTCTGCCCCTCACTTTGACAGACATATTTGATGGAATTCTTATACTACCACCAGTAGCCAATAATAGTCATTCAAAGGGTACCATGTAGAGACCAATTGGTACCCATGTTCTTTGGGAAACATAGAGATTCCTGTCACCAACAGTCACCTGTCCCCATCCTAGCTCTGCCACCAGCACCAGTGTAACTGTCAACCAGTCATTTAAACAACTCTGATAGTGAGGCTATGAGCTGAGGACGGAGCCTGTCCAAATAGAGTGGCTGGCCATTGCCATGTTTGAAAATGCCATCACAGTCCTCTTGGGGTCGTGTCACGATCATGGCCATGAATGGACAGCTCAGGCACATTGAACATGTAAGTGTTTCACTCATGATGTTTGGATCAGAGGTCAGTAAGAAAAGTGTTCAGCCATTGGATGAATCTATCTGAACAAAGGACACTATAGACACTTGCATTTTAGAGGGAACTAGCCAACTGTAGGAGAAGGCTTCATCTCCTCCTTTGAGGGAAGCATTAATATTGGATCAGATGTCTCTGTTTGGGAAGGATCTCTAATGAGGCAACCTCTTTGCTCCCCTCATTAGTGGCATGTGAGGACCTGTCATCCTAGTGGGCCCAGGCCTTGCTTTTCACAGTCATCACATAAAGCGAGATGTCAGACATAATATGAGTCACAGATCTGTTAGGTCACTGTGTTTATATTCGTCTTGGCCCACTTAATGATGCCCTCTGGAAGTTCGTGTTTCATAGAATTCACTCTCTACAATGACAACATGTAACACTTTCTGTTCCTCCTTCAAGGATTGACTTCAACTGCATCAGCCCACAGAGGGCTTCTCCAGATCCTCCCCCCTACAATAGTTCCTCAGTACATCTCGGCCACCTGAAGCCATGGAGGAATCCCCATTGGCTTGCTTGCCCACACTTCGCTTTGGGTAGCACCTGGGAACACCAAGACACAGTGTCCTCCCTGAGTATTTTATCTTGTGAAATATTTTATATAAGTTCAGAGTCAGAAGTTTCCACCAATGGCTTGAAGATCAAACGTTCTGCTCTGGAGAAGGCTGCCTCCCACAGGCAGCCTTGCATGGGAGCTCATGCCCGGTCCTTAGCTAGTTGCCAGTCTGGGAATAGGAACCTCGGGTTCACCATTGCAAAGAGTGCCATGTGGCCAGCCCAGAGAGAGCCCAGATCTCAGATGAGGCGCAGCCCAGCTAAACCTCACATTTAGCTGGATGAGACCGAAATAAGGAATGAGTTTAGGCAACCTAAGCCACATAAACTGTGAGATCATAGGGTAGGTGTTTAAGCAGCTGAGGTTAATGGGTGGGTATTGGCTCTGCAGTATGTAGATGGCTACAATCACTCATTTGCCTGTGTCCTCTCACTTTCTTAATGTGATTCATATTTCACGTGTCCCCATCTGGAGCTTAGTTCATCCTTGGCCATCTCAGATTTAGCACCCACTTCCACAACTAAAATCATCTTCGATATTCAGCTTTATGTCTTCTTAAATTATATTTATTTATAATATGGCAATTGCTTTTAGAGTCTCTTTTATATCTTAATAAATGAGTAAAGCTAAGCATTCTATACCTAGTTATTTTGAATTATTGAAAGTTTAGTCAATGAAAATAAAATTTTGAGTGACTAAATGAACTCTGCCATTTGGATTGGTTCTTGACAGTGGTATTGATTAAACCATGTGGGCATCTAATGACTCTTGGGAGGGTGATCTTACATGCTGCACTGTGAGGACCCACTCAGCGTTACCAGGATCTTATTTTGTATCTATGAGTCTGATGCTAATATAAACAGTATTTATATCAACATTATGAGAGCCATAAAACATGGATACAGGGCACTTGCTTTTGTAATAGAACTAGATACCACAGAGTTAATTTCAGGTCAAAATAATAGCTCCTTGTCGACTTTAATTGGTTGTAGAAATCTGTTGTGTTTTCTCACTGTATTCTTAGAGTACTGTGTCCAGGACCTCCTCAGCTACACCAGATACTTGAGCATATCTTGAAACCTTTATGAAAATCCATATATAATGTAGCTATAACTATACATCTTAAGTACTTTATATCTAGATTACTAACCATATACGTTTCTATCTAGAGTCTTTACCCTGTATTGCTTGGGTGTAATTGAAGAAGAAACTGTATGTATTCTGTAGCAATATGATTTTATTTCAAATATTTTTGATCTATAGGTACAGGGGTGCTGAGTCTACTTAAGTTTTTTTTTCTTTAAGAAAATCTGGATACTAAAAATGTGGTGAGATAGATAGTACATGCAAAAATATGTAGACGAATTGTTTTCAAGTCAGTGGAAATCACTGAAATCAGGATTTCTGTAGTAGTTTATTCGAGCCATGCAGGCAGTTTTAGTCTGCATGTTTTGAACTGCTGTGCCAGACAAAAATAAAGTTCCTTGTTTTTTCCCATATGGATGATGCCTCCCTTATAGGGTTGGGAATTTCTGGGTGCTTCCCTAAATGGGGACATGGTCAAATTGAAGTAAGAATGAACAGGGAATCAGATTGGCAACCATGCATGCACTGGAGTGGTAGAGCTGTAACTACTCAGGTCACAGAAGAGAACACGTCTTATAGTCTCCTTGCTCCAGACTTTAGGATGATTTTTCCAAGGAAACAGAATTGCTTCATTAAAGATGTTGCTAAAGTGTAATAATAGCAGGAAAAAAAACCGAGCTGCTTCTGTGAAGGGAGCACACTTGTGTGTGCCTAGCCAAGGAAATAATGAAAAATCCAAACACACCAGCACACACAGAGGCCATGAAGCTTGACAATGCAGAAAGTCATAGGTGTGGCTCAGTAGAGTCAAAGGGCTCCTGCTGTGGCATCTGCCTATATCTGGGAGCAGCCCTAGGCTGGGGACTAGCTGATGCTGCCATTGTGGCTCTGTTCCCTTGACCTCCTGAGTGTATGTCACGTCAGAGCTCTCTGGTGACCAGTCTAGGATGTTCACTCCACACCATAGCTTTCCTTTACCCGGCCCCAGCCTGCTTCCCTCACTCCCTCAAGACTTTCTCCAAGGGTCTGGCTTGTGTAGGACTTGTCGCTTAGGCTTATTCCTGGAGGTCCCTGCTTGAGACCTTTGCTTTTGTCATGGGAGTGTCTTATAATCAGTTCTTTTCTCTGGTAGCAGTTTCTCCTGTCCCTTCTGAAGTGGGCCCACTTGCCACTCCTTAGTGCTTTATCCTGAGAGCCTTCTGTCAGCATCACCTCCTGAAGCTCACAATCTCTTGTTTCATTCCAAGTCCTCTTTGGTGGCATTGGGAGGATGCTTCTCTCCCCACCTCAGCATCAGTGATTCCACCGCACTTGTGCACTCAATTTATTCCCCAAAAGGGAATGTGCCTAGGAACATGGGTTTACCCATAGACTCATACTTGCACAAACTCACGCACACATACACATTCCTTTATTTCCTCTCTCACGGTGATGGCTGATGTCATGCCCAAGCTAGCAGTGTTCCTGGGACTCGACAGAAGAACACGAAGTTTGCTCCGTGTCCTGTGTCCACCTACTTACCCCTCACAGCTCCATTTCTACCTTATGTGTCTGTTCCTCCTTCTCACAGGTCACGTGACTATCAACCGAGTAAGTTAGCAGTGGGAGAGGAAGTGACAAAACAGGGTGCCGAGGTTAGGGCTGGCTCCTGGCTTGGGGATCTAGATCGCTGAGCTTCGATCCAGACTCTGGAGTTCATCTGGGTAACCCATGACCTTTAATCATGTCATCTGTCTTAACCAGTCTCTTCCCCTAGGAACTGAGCACAGCCACGTGGGCCCCCACCCTGTGACAAGCCCATAATGATGGGCGAGACAGTCCATCTAAGGGCATCTTAAGAATGGTGTCAGCCCCTGAGAAGCGGGAGACATTAGTCAGCTGAGGTATTCAGTACGACAGTGCCTGTGAGGAGCTGGCCCAGTGGAAGCAGAGCTCAGGTGTGAAAGCAAATGACAAGGGATGTTAATGTCCTCAGAGAGCCACCAGTTTCTGGGAGGGTTGAAGGGGCTTCTGCGCTTCCTGGGGGACAGTTGCTCTCTGGGCCCCAACACATGCTTCTTTTTCTCGGTTTCACTGTCTGCATTGGGGCTTGTTGGCAATCAGGGACCACGATGAAATCCAGAGACATGACAAAGATCTCCATGACTTTTTATGCTCAGGGGAGAAAAGACCCTGGTATACACACTCATGATCGATGTCAGGACTTAAGACTTCCTTTTGAGCCAGCCCCACTATGGTGCAACTTAGGGCAGTGCTTTCCAGGAAGACTTCATCTTGGAAGTCCTGACTCTAGAATAGCAACATGAATCTGTTTCCAATGAAGCACTGAGTAACTGCTTCCAAGATCACAATGTGAGGAGCTTCGCATGGCATCAAAGCGTCCCAGTGAGATTTTCTCAGCACAGCCGAAAGCTGGATCAGTGGTTAGATGTGGGCTGTCTCACAAGCCACTGGACCCAGGAGTCAAGAATGGTCCGAGCATGGAGAAGTGTTAACTTTTTTATGTCTAGCCCCCAAAGTGAAACTACAAGCCACGTGCCACTGCAGTCTTCCAGTCAATCACATAGATATGTTTATTTGAACTAAACAAGAAGAAACGTGTGTGTTTATCTACATCTATGACTTCATATCTGCATATAATCGGTACCTTCCATAACTATTGGAAAGAACTTGACCTTGAAGCTCTGCCTCTCTTAAGCTCTGGGTCAGAGCTTGTCTTGGTTATTGTTGTAAGCTGCACTGTTCTTTTCCTAGGACTGTGGGGGAAACACACAAGTTCTCTCATCCTCTCCCGCACTGACCTTTTCTTTCTGGGACTCTGTAGTGAGAATTTTGGTTCTTTAAACATGTTGTAGGAGTATGCTTTAGTTTTAAGCCCGAGTATGGGATATGAGGCTGCCTTCGATTGTCCACAGCAGCTGACTATGATCTGCCTCGTGCTCTATAGTAGGGGTGTGACTTGTGTTAGCTGCAGATTATTTCTGCAAGTGTGTGACCTTTGGAATTCTGGGGATTCTTGAAAAGTACATAAATGTTAGGGGCTGTGGTAGCTGCTGCTCCCCTGATGCTGGCTGCCAGCTTCTGGCTGCTGGCTGCTGGCTGCTGGCTGCTTGTTGGAGATATCCTGATGAGGAAGATCAAACTTGCCCCAAGGAACTCAATGCCCCCAACTAACAGGAAGTCTTTAATGAGATTGCCACCCCCTTTCCTTTCTATCGTTCTTTCTCTCCTATCTTGTGTTGGTGTTTGGAAGGGAACAGGGTGGAGTAGGTTGGTAGAGAAAAAAGAACCCATAAGGTAGCCAAAAGACAAGCTACAGGACTCCACCTCTTACTATTCTGTGTTGTCCCTCCTGTTTCCCTTCATATTCCTTATCACAGTGAAGCTCAGAGCTGTGTACCTCACCCCATGCATGTTTTGGTGTTACTGCAACTATCTTATGTACCGCTCCTTTTCCACACAAGAATTCTCTTGTTTTGTGAGTCTCCCTGGGGTATGTCTATTACGTTTTTTAAAAAATATACTAACTGTTCATTTTACTTCTGTTGCAAATTCCCACTTCCTTGGCTTCTGCTCTCTCAGGGGCACATTTAATAATTATTATATATGTAAGCACTCATGCCATTTCTTCATTTCTGTAGTCTTAGCTTACAATTAATTTCTGCCTGTATGAAAGGGAATGAATTATGCCATGGCCTAATCAGTGACTCTCCCAACAGCTTGGAGAAGCTGAGAGCTGGAGGCTCCCATATGTGTGCACAGCTCTAGACTTCTGTTTTGTCATGTCCACATGACTTTCTGTGTCCTGTCCTCTTACCCTTTCAGTTCTTTGGGGATTAATTTTGCTATACGTGTATGATGAGTGTAGGCATAGCTGGCTTCTAACTGCTGTCATCTTGGGAACACAAGAAAGTGTTGATTAGCCCTTTGGTTCCATGCAATCAATAGACCTATCCCTTGCACAAGGTATGCCAAGCCTTTCAGGAGCCCTGTGGTCCAGCTAAGGAGAGAAGACATATTCATCTCCACATAAGCATACTCAGAGTCCTGGTTTGGGGTGCGATTCTTTGTTACCTATTTTTGGCCTTGGATCATTGGACTCTATTGCCACCCTTGACTTAGCCAACTCTCCATAGCCATCCTTCCCTATTGGATTTCTGTGACACCATCTTTCACCCTGTGGCCCCTGAGCACATCAGAGATTGCATCCCTCTTTGTGCACTTTGATGTGAGTGGTTTGGTTCTCTGTGACCAGGTTTCTCTTAACCTCCATCTTCTACTGTTTCTGACTAAGCATCTATAGTCTTACCTGGCCTCTCTTCTTGTCCTCTGCTTGGGGTGGTTTGCCCTATGCGTGTAATCAGCGTTATAATTTGCTTTTCTACTCTTCGATACAGCAGTACGACCAAAAAGTGACTATGGATGAAAGGGATTGTTAGGCTTACTTATTCATTGAATATTATTCATCATGAAGAGACGTTGGGCAGGGACCTTGAGTCAGGAACTGAAGCAAAGGCTATGGAGAACACAGCTCACGCCCTTACTCCCCATGACTTGCTCAGCTGTCTTCCTTATGCAACCATGACCTCCTACCCAGGGTGGCATTTCCCACAGTAGGCTGTCTCCTCCCATTTCTTTTTGCCCACTGTCACTTCCAGAACAGGCCATCGCTGTGCCCCACATAACTCTAATGTTTCTTTTTGCCTTCTAAAAATTCCAATATTAACTCACAGACCCACCAGGTCAGTTGTGACTAAGCTCTATACCATAAGTTATACGGTGTCCAGTGTGGAAGGCACATGACTGATGCAGCCAGTCTTTACTCGATTTATTGCTGCCATCTGTCCCCACTGCATGCCGCATACAGAGTCTTTCCTGCCTAGGGGACCATCTCTCTGTCTTTGTGCATGGCATCTGTCCCCCTCAGCAACTTCTCCTCTCTTCCTTCACAGCCATCTTGTATGTATTTCCATGGTCAGTGCCACCCTTTCGCTGTATGTCAGCTAAGCGCTGTCAGAGTCTAGTCCTAACGTCCTACTGCAGGCTGAGGGAAAATAAATAAGAATGTGTCCAACTTCTAGAATTCTCTGTGGATGGCGAAGCTCCTTCACAGACTGCCCTTGGGGAATCTGGGTGCAGAGATTCTCGAGGAGGCTGTGTTCTGTGGCGTTCTGCTGTCAGTTCCGTTTTGGTTGTGTTTGATCCCCGTGTACCATTATCTCCACCATTAGCAACAAAGCATGTGTGCCAAGCCTCCCCCTGCCATGTAGAAGGATAAGAGCTGGCAGAGTTCTTGATGGGGTTGGCCAGCCAGCCCTGTTGCATGGAAAGTGAGGGTTTAGGGGCCCAAACGTACTCAGAGCTGGGAGCCTTTTCTCAGAACAGCCAACCACAGATCCTCTTGTCCTCTCCCTTTAAGAGAATACAATTATGATCACCTATCCATCGATCGATCCTCAGAGTAATGAAAACCAAGTGACACTGGAGAATTCTGAGTTAGCTGTAGGTTTAAGGGTCATGAGAAAGCTTCAGAGGTATGACTCAGATACCTAAGTAAGCATTTGATCTTTGAATATTAGGGCTGCAAGAGTCTGACCTTTAGTTAGAGCTGAGGAATGCAGTTGAAGGGTGATGGGCCACCAGTAGGACTCCAGGATTCCACAGTCAGTGGCAGTGAACTCCTGACTTCTGTCCAGTCTGTCCCAGTGCTGGAGATCCAGGCAGAGGTCTAAATGGTAGACAGGTATATAGGTAGACTCCAGCATTACAGGGCTGAAGAGCTTGCCTTGACTGACCTGCATACAAGCCCCTTTTAGGTAGTGGCCTCATGTCACTGCTGTCATACAACCAAAGGCCCAGTGGCTTCAAACAAGACACTTTTTAATCTCATGGTTCTGAAGGTTAGAAGTCAGAAAGGAGTGTCACAGGAGAAAAATGGAAGTGTCTAGATATAATTTCTTCCTGAGATTCTAGGGGAGTATCTGTTTCCTTCTCAGCTTCTGAACTAATATACCGTTTCAGGAGGGGTTCTGTGAAAAATCAAATGAGAAAGGCCAGTATAAGCTTCTTATCCGCTAGAATTCATCTAATTTACCCAATTTGTGAAGTCACTGTCTTGTTGAGGTACAAAAGTGGCTCGACCGGTTCCCTCCACGTTTCTTTCCTGGGCGCTCTCTGACCAGGGCAGTCCTCGAACCATTCCAGCTTGGCACCTTGCTTTCTAGTATTAGTTCCGGTACCCATAGGGCCATATGGAACTAACCATAATTTATCTCTGGTTAGCATCTCTCCCAGAGGCTCTCTGCCACGCACTCTGCTCACACTCCCAACAACCCAGTGAAATCAAGACTCAACAAACTGCAACCCAACAATTAGATTTATATGTTAAATTCTCAATCAATAACCAATTGCTGTCAGGCTGCATTGCAGAAGAGACTGGAGCCTAGACAGTGATGGGTAGAGTACACCTTGACTGGAACTGCTTTGCTATACATACTCTGACCCTCTTTCCCAGGAAAGGAAATAGACCTTTCCTGCATTTTACTCTGATTCATTCATGTACTTGGCCTTCTGAAGATGATGGCTGGGCCTGGCTTATTGGAGCTACTGGGACACAGGTGATGATCCTATTAATTCTGATAACGAGACCCAAGAGAGGTTGGATGGTGCCCATGAAGTCTGGGTTACTGAGGAGCAGAGCTATTCACTCTTTACCCCATCTATGGAGTAGAGAATATATGAGAAGTAATTCATATAACCAAGCTCAAGTATGCTGTAGTGTTGTTATATTTTTCAAAATTAAAATTTATGAAGACTATGTGTTCTGTTATAAAATAAAAATTGTTATAAAACAAGGAGAACGGAGATTATAGGAAGTTTAAAAATATGCCAGTTTTTCACAGACCTAACAAATCCCAGCAATATAATGAGCCTCCAGCCAGTGTTGGTCATCTGGATAGCTTCTGTGAACTGGTATTTTAAGTTTCAAAGCTTAAGTCAGCCTCAATACATTTCTACCCATTAGCAGTGGGTGGTCACTATATACGCAGAAGATATATAATTTTGTAAAGCTTCACGGCCTTCCTTTTAAAAATTCGAAGTCATTTATGGCATTTCTCCAAAGCTTGCACTTGACTGCTTCAGACTCACATCCATGTAGCCCTCATATGAAGGGGTGCCTGCACCCTGGGCTCAGCCCTCAGCCACAGGAGGTTCTGTAGGTGTTCCAAGCCTTCTTGTAGAATAGGGTTCCAAGAAGAATATGGCATAGCATATACTAAAAGAAGTACTGAATATGGAAGGAGGTTCCCTGCCCTTTATTGACTGCTATACCTCTATACCCATTCCCTATTCACATGAAATCACAGAAAAACTGCCAGACCAGTCCCTCGCCAGAAAAATTCAAATTTAAGCTCTATTGTGACTGACAACTCCCTCACATACAGAGGGTCTCTTATCACCTTGACCTGTTGATCAAAGGCCAGCCCTTTGTGTTCTCCCCTCACCCCTGCCTCTCTTTCTCACTCTCGCTCTTGCTCGCTCGTGCACACACGCGCACACACACACACACACACACACACACACACACACACACACACACACATTTACTTCTGAATACACTATAGCACATATACCAATTATGTAATCCTATCCTGGTATTTTGAGTTCAGTGTTTGGAATTTTTCAGTCCTATTTAGTTCCTTGAATTATGTGGTCTCCATGAATATTCTTTTTTATTCAGTAATTAACGTACTCATTTTACTTTCCAATATTAATACCCTCTCTTCTGCAAGTTTCCCTTTAACGGATCCTTCCCTCTTTCCCCTCCCCTTCTCTTCTGAGAAGGGGGAGCCCTTCTGGTATCACCACCCCTTGGCATATCAAGTCACTGCAGGACTAGAACCATATTCTCTCACTGAGACCGACAGGGCAGCCCAGTAAGGGGAACAAGATCCACAGGCAGGCAACAGATTCAGACACAGCCTCTGCTCCAGTTGAGCGACCTGCATGAAAACCAAGCTGCACATCTGCTACATATGTGTGGGGGCCTGGGTCCAGTCCACGCATGCTCTTTGGTTGGTGACTCCGTCTCTCAGAGCCCCAAGGGTCCAGGTTAGTTCACTCTGTCGGCCTTCCTGTGGAGTCCTCATCCCCTTCAGGTTCCTCATTCCTCCCACCAACTCTTCTACAAGACTCCCTGAGCTCCATCCAATGTTTGGCTGGGTCTTTGCATCTGTTTCAGTCAGCTGTTGGTGGAGTCTCTCAAAGGACAGTTATGTTAAGATTCAGTCTGCAAGCATAATAGAATGTCATTAGTAGTGTCAGGGATTGGTTCTTACACATGGGCTAGAGCTCAAGTTGGGCCAATCATTGGTTGGCCATCCCCTCCTCTCTGATCTATCTTTATCCTTGCACATCTCGTAGGCAGGACACATTTTGGATCAAGATTTTGGTGGGTGAATTGATATGCTTCTCTTCCACTGGGAGTCCTACCTGGCTGTAGGAAGTGGTCACTTCAGGATACATATCCCCCACTGTTAGGAGCTCACATAGAGTTAGAGTTACTCACACTGTTAGAGTTACTCACATAGACACCCTAGGGCCTCCCCATGTCCCAGCTTTCGGGCACATCCTAGAGATGCTGCCCACCCCATTATTGCTGATTTCCATTCTCTCTCCCCTGCTCTCCCTACATGTGACTCCCGTCTGCTCCCCTCCTCATCTCCTCTCCCATCCAGTTCCCTTCCTCTATATACCTCTGATAGCTCTTTTATTTCCCCTTCCTAAAAAGATTCTACCATTCTCCCTTGAGCACTCCTTGTTATTTATTTGCCTTCTTTGGGTCTGTGGATTATAACCTCGTTATCCTGTATTTTATCACTAATGTCCACTTATAAGAGAGTACATATCATGCATGTTCTTTGGGGTCTGGGTTACCTCAATCAGGATGATATTTTCTAGCTCAATCCATTTACCTGTGAAAGTCATGATGTCCTTGTTATTAGTGACTGAGTCATATTTGATTGTGTGGAAATACAACATTTTCTGTATCTACTCTTCAATTGAGCGACATGAAGGTTGTTTCCCAGTTTCTGACTGTTGAAAATAAAGCTGCTATGGACATAGTTGAATAGGTGTCTTGAGTGGTACAGCTGGGTCTTAAGGTAGAACTACTTCCAATTTTCTGAGAAAAATTGATCTCCAGACTGGCTGTACAAGTTTGTATTCCTACCAGCAATGGAGGAGTGTTCTTGCTCTACAACCTTGCCAGCACATGTTGTCATTTGAGTTTTCGATCTTAGCTATTCTGATGTGTATACGGGAGAAATCTTGATTTGCATTTCCCCGATGACTAAGAATGTTGAACACTTCAAGAGTTTCTTGGCCTGTAGAGGTTTCTTTGTTGAGACGTCTCTGTTTAGTTGTGTATCCCATTTTAAAAATCAGGTTATTTGGATTGTTGGTGTCTACACAGTTCTTTATATATTTCAGATATTAGGCCTCCGTCAGATAGAGAGTTGGTGAGGAACACTTCTCAACCTTATAGGCTGTCATGTTGTCTTATTGACAGTGTCTTTTGACTTAACATGTCCTTTAACATGAAGGGGTGTTGGATTTTGTCAAAGGTTTTTTTTTCAGTGTTTATGAGATGATCATGTGGTATATATGATGATCAGTTTGTATATATGGTAGATTACGTTGATGGATTTTCCTGGTTTTTTTTTAATGCAGCTTTTCTTTTGACTTAACACTGTTGGAAACATTCTGTACATGTTCTTCTGCAACTTTCGTTTTTAGTCACACTTAAATTTCTAAAATGTCCATATCCAGTATTGAAAGCACATGTCCACTCGCCATGTCTATACTAGGTTCCAAAGTGAAGGTAGACCAGATGTTCTTGTGTGTATGTGACCTATAGTGGGTAAGTGTTGCCTGGAGTGGAATTTGGTGAATTAGAGGGTATTTACATCATTTGTTTGGTAATTCAAAAATATTTTCGAAGTGGTTAATTTAGTTGGCACTCCCTTTAGCAGGTCAGTAGAGCTCCACTGTTCACAGTCCTCACTCTTTTAGGTCTGTTTTCTTCATCTAGAGTGTATCTAATGAGGGTAGACATAACTTCCTGTTTTCACATTGTGCTTCCTGTTTCATGAATTATTGTACATATCCTCATACAGGTTTCTTCCAATTTATAGTAGCCTACAAGTGTGTTGAGGGAAACAGAGAATGGAAGGAGACAGACAGACAGACTGACTAATTTGTCTGTTTTAAGTGTTCCAAATGCCTCCTAATTTTGTGGCTTACTAATTTATAATATTTTAAAGTTATTTTTTAAACAAAATCTGTTGTTTTGTTTAGGGAAGTTTTATGACTTTGAAAACTAGTGGCTAGATTCAGTCTATAATTGTTTTTAAATTTTTTAAGGAGATGGGACTGGTGGAGATGGGTAGGCAGATAGCTGTGCTTTCTGTTCTTGTAAAGGTTCCTGCCTTGGGTTTCAACACCTCATAGGAGGGTTACAACTACCTGTAACTCCAGTTCTAGGCTGTCCCACAACCAACAACCTACATGGACATCTGCATGCATGAGGTACATTGTAATCTCATATAGGTACACACACAAACATAAAAGTAAGTACATCTTTTTTTTTTTAAATTAGGAGGTATAGCCTAGCTAAAGGGCAAATAACAATGGTTTAAAGAGCCTTTATTCTTTATGGAAAGAATACTGTTTTATTCCTTTGGCCTAGACAGCTTTGTTGAGACGGGTATGGCCTCATGTTTCTGGAGCCCCATTTCAAAGGTAAGTTGTGGATATTTGAATGGCCGAGAGGTATGCATGTAGAAGTCTACACTTGTGAATGTGGATATTGTATTCTTGGGCAACCACCGCTGACTACAGGGCAGTCGTCCGCACCTTTACTTGTGGGCTCCTGCCTGCCCAGATTTATTGTAGTTTAGTTAATCTTATCAACTTCCTTTCAGCTCTACCTTGTAAATTTTCCTTAAGAAATTATTTACCATATGCTCACTTTTCTTTTTACAGGTTTTAAGGTTTTGTTTCATTGTAAGTGGAAATAATTGGAGGATATGACATGAGGTCAGGATCTGACTTGGTGATTCCCACGTAGAAAATGACTACAGTAGCATACTGTGCTGTGTGACTGAAGCAGGTGACACAGTGTTCTCTATGAGATCACTTTTGGTATTTGCGCTGTATATCATAGAATAATCTGTCTCCTGAGTCACTACTTCATGCTTTTCTGTCCCTGTCTTTCCCCCAACTCCTCAACCTTCTCTTTTACTCCATAGTCCCTTTGCTCCCAAGCCTGCCAGCTTCTTAGGGTCCCAGAGATCAGCATAGACTAACTGGTGCATCTCTTGCTTATCATATTTTCTTTCCATAGCTCATACTAATGCATTTAAAAGTCCCCTTCAGCACCAGATGATAGAAAAAAAAGTGTGTCCATTTTTCTTTCTGTATTTCCTATATCTTCTCATTTTTAATTTGTATTACTTTAAAATGTTCTACCTTGAAACTGCTGTCACCTAGGTGTCCCATAGACCACACCCTGAACTTTCTATTACATTTTTTTACTGAAAATGTAGTATTTTATAGCTCTAAATTTTACTGAATTATTTCTGCCCTCCTGTTCAGATAGTCTGAAAACATTAAATATGCCTGCTACTCACAACCATTAGAACTGTGTCATCTCTCCATACACTGTGTAATAATTAACCTTGATTGATCAATTAATTAATAATTGTCCAGTATATTGACCCAGTTTTCATCATTCAGGCCAAATTCTACCCTCAAACCCCAAAGATATATAGGAGGACAATAGCAAGCATCTTAATAACAGTCATATGATGTCATTTCTATACCAATCAGTCAGACATGTGTATATTTTAGCTCTGACCAGAAGATCTGAGAGAACAGTTTATGGGTGGGGACCATTTGGGAGGCTCACAGTTTCAAGAGGCTGTCCTGGCAAGCTCTGTTGTTCTTGTGCATTTAGTGAGACAGGCAGAGTATCATGAAGCAGGTCCACATGGAGGAAAAGGTTGCTCACCAGAGAAAGGAAAGGGCCAGGACCCCCATATAGCCTTCAAAGGCACCCTTCCTGTGACCTATGTCCTTCCTCTAGGCCATATGCTCTAACATATCTACAACTTTCATAATCACACCACCACATAGACTTATGGGGACAGCATATATTCAAACTGTAATATAAGCTTCACTTAATAAAGTGATGTGAAGTGCAACATGTATGTTTTACCTCATGTTAAGTCAGACACCTGGTGTATATATGCTTAGTTAAGGCTCCTCCCAGCTCTTAGTGACTCCAGCTCTTCCCTTGCATAGCGGTTGTGACATGTGCTGAATGTGATTTCCTTGTGGTTTCTATGGGGATGACACTGCTTTCTATATCTGCATTTATCCCTCACGGTGCCAGATCCCTCTTCTCATTGTCAGGGTAAAATATGGTTTTCTCTATACAAAAAGAGCTTGGAGAGCTGATGCATCTGGGCCTGGAGGCTTGAGTGCAATTTTAGGTGCTCCTTTCCAATCTGCTCCTTACAAAGACTTATCTCTCTTAAGGTCTCTGCTCCTTGAAAATCATTCTTCAAAAGAAACAAGGAGAAGACACCATTTTCCTCCCTCTTTGCCATGTGCTAGGGTCTGGCCTAGGCTGTCTCCCGGTACAGTCCTTCCTGTTCTTTTCGTCCTTCATGCAACCAACCAACACTTCGTTTGACATGCTCAGCACTTTCACGGAAATCTTTAGCTCACTGTCTTCTGCAGCCTTATTGATGTTATCCTGGCATTTAATCATTACGATGACAACCAAACTGGGTGGGAAAGTTCAGAAGGCCTGTCGAGACCTGGTAAAGATGTGCCTGGAACACAGGCCAGCAGCACTCCTGACGGTGCTGGCAAATGGTCCTCTTTTTTTTTTTTTTTTTTTTTTTTTCCCGGGGCTTGGGACCGAACCCAGGACCTTGCGCTTCCTAGGTAAGCGCTCTACCACTGAGCCAAATCCCCAACCCCTGCAAATGGTCCTCTTTAAAAGGGGCAGGGACAGTGGGCTAGGTCCGATCCCTGAGCCAGCAATACCAGTACTTCGTACAGAGCCACCGTTATGGGAGCAGACTCTCTTTTAGCATCTCCTAGATGGCTCTGGAGCCCAGTGGAGGCCCCAGGCCAGCAGCCCTGTCTGTGGTGTTACTCATGAATGTCCGCCCCAAACCAGGCACACAGCAGATGCTCAATAAAGCCTTGTTTGTTGGCAAATTGAGTAGGAGACCCGGAAGGAGAGGGAAAGGGACGAATTCACATATGGATTTAGATGTTCGTATTACCTTCGACTACATTTCACACACCTCGCTCTCCAGTTGTGGCGGCCTCCATCCGTGGTGCGGCTGATGTGCTCCTTTGTCCCTTTCGCAGACTGTGGTGCTTCCCCTGGCAGAAGACACACGAGCTAGAGGGAAAATGTGAGCCTTCCTCATTTGAACCGAAAGGAAGGAAGGGAAAATAATGTGACTTTTCACATTTAAATCTGTTCTTAGCATGTGCAGGGCAGGGAACTTCACAGCTCAGAAGACCAGCTAAGTCTTTCGTGGCTAGAGAGATTATAATTCAAGTTAAAATATCCCCAAATATCTATGATCTGTGCTTCCGAATATTAGTTATTTAAGCCACCACGATCCCTTGTTAGGTTGTTGCAAGGTTAAAATAGGATACAAAGATAGTTTAACCCCTCTCTTTCTTAAAGGCATTTTTCTTTTTTTAGATTAAAAATATACTTATATCACATCAATTCCCATCCCCCCCCCACTCCCATATTCCTCTTTTGCTCTCTTTCATATTCATGGCCTTTTCTTTTCACTAGTTGACATTACAAGCATATATGTCTACTCCTGGTATTGCCATGCCAGTTTCAATCATGTTACGTGTGTGTGTGTCTTTACCGATGCCCCTGTGGTACTGGATAGCCACTGCGTGTGCCTGCCCTGGGGAAGACTGATTCTCGGGCTCCCAGCCTACTCTGCCTCCTCTGGCTTCTCTGCTTTGGTCCTTGTGCAGCTGATTCTTAAGTTGTCACGCAGGTGACATTTCGTGTCTAAATAACTCTCTCTTAATACAGCTTGGCAAACTCTCTAAATTCCCTGTCCTTTTGGAAGTAGGCAGGGATAAAATGACGCAACAACCACCAATTCCCACCTTATCTTTTTTTTTTTTTGTATGAATGTCTCACTAGTCACACCTGCTAAATACCCATTCAAGCTGAGGCCCTTTTTTGGTTATAAAAGTCATACAGTAGTGTGAACCGTGTTAACTGGTTACTAGCCGGAAGGGAGAGGTTTTCCTCAGTCTCGGATCCAGCACACGGGGACTGCTATTTTTAATCACAGAACTGAGGAACTTAATTCAGTTAAAATGGGAGGAAGTTGTCAAGAGAGGGTTGCTGAAAGTTCATGCTAAATTTGCTTAGAACCAGATTGTGTTCATTAATATTTATACATCTTTGGTTTGGAAGGGGCAATTATGCTTCTTTAAAAGCACTGGGTATTCATTTTCCACGGGCCATGCAGCCTTCTGATGAGGGAAGGTGGGCTGCATTGTGTGAGCATGGAGATACAGATGGGAACCATCTGGTGCCCCATCCTCCTTTGTCCTGTCTCTCACATGCTGAATGGGAAAATTCCAAACTCCAGCTGAAAATGCAGTCTGAAACCCTTAGCTAGCCAAGGGGTTTTCTGGCAAGCATCGATGGGCTTGATATTTTAAAGAAACCGCCAATCGTTTTATTTTGTTGGTTGGGGCCCATTGTTTAGACGGTGTCTTTTGTTTGTATTTTGTACACTGGTTGTTACTGACTCATGAGAGAAGTCCACATGGGTATATTTCTCTTACATGGCATACATCATAGCAACAACAGTTATTCTGATTAACACGCTTCAAATACACATGCACGCATGCATACAGAGGAGAGGGAGAGACAAAAAGAGACAGAGACAATGATGACAGAGACAGACAGACAGACAGACAGACAGACAGACAGACAGAGGACAGAGACAGAGAAACACACAGAGATGGAAACTCTGCATCTACTCCCAGGCACTAATTGGACAGATATCTAAACAAAGTCAGAAATTCATCTGTCAGGGCTTTGGGACGTCAAGGCAACTGTGAAACTATGATGTAAAAAGCATTTCATAGGATAGTAAGACATAAGAGATATACCAGGGGAAAGGGCAGGTTTAAAAGGCCCTGAAACAGTATCATTCTTTTTTATATGAGAATGCTAATATTGCTACAGACTAATATTTGAGTCATTACACAGTGAAACTGGAGTTGTTTTTATTCTTTGTACTTTCTTCTTGTCAAAACACAAACCAAGGATGTATAGAATATGTATAAAACGATGTATTGTGAATCAAGTGTTTATTCTTTTCCAAAACTTTGCCACTAGATTTTCCTGAGCCTATAAAACATTATTTAAAAAAATAATTTTACATCTAGACAAAGAAGAGCTTTAGGTATGGGACCTTCTGTTCACCCAAAAGGTCGCAGAATAGATTGCAGAAGGTTTAGGGTAGCCTTGTGGTGGGGATGGCTGTGCGTGCTGTGGCCTGAAGGTTGTTTACTGATAGCTGGCACCATCTTGAAACTCTTAGTTGATTTCGAATCAGTGACCCCAAATCCCCATTTCTCACAGATTGCACAAATGACTTCTAGTCCCGGTTGATGATCAGAACCCCCGAAACCAGAGGGGAAGAAAAGGAACAGTTAACATTTGATGAGATTCACTATGAAACAGGCAAGCGTTCACACCTTTCATATGATTTACTTACTGTTCAGAACAACTCCGAGATCCAAGTACAGTCACCATGTAAAGCTACACAATTGGGAAGCTGTGAAACGGGACCCTTGGGCTCTTTGACCCTCTCTAGTCTGCTCTGTGATTAAGAGAATAAATCCTGGCTTCTCGCAGGGTATTATTTTTGAAGAACTTTTTCTATCTCTTCTAATACATCTTGAGAGGTATGCATTGAACAATAATGTAAAGTTTAATTTCTGCCAAGTGAGCCCAGGGTTAGGCTGATCTCACAAAAGAATCTAAAAGATCTCACCAAAGATAAGCCAGTCATGTCAAGGTTCTTAGGTCTGCACACGTGACTTCTACTTTTGTCTTGAGCCTTGGGTACAGGTTTTGGCTTCTTGGGTTTCAGTTATAAACTGAGAGACAAATATCTAACATCTGCAGCTAAAAGATTGCACCAGAATCAAAATCCCCAAACAGCTTTTATCACTCAGGAAAAAGCCTGAACTGGTTTTACAATACTTCTTTTTCTAACCTGTATTTTTGTTTTGAAATATGTATGGGTGTTTTGGCTGTGTGTCTGTCTGTGCACCAAATGCATACAGTGGCATAAGAGGGCATTGGATTCCCTGGAACTGGAGTTGAGGAACACTGTGAGCTGTCAGGTGGGTGCTGGAACTCGAACCCCATCTGGAAGAGTAACCACTGCTCTTTCCCACTGAGTTCTGGCTCTAGCCCCTGGCTTTACATTTAGAGAAAGATTTTTAAGCAAGGGAGAAGAGAGATGTACCCTATGTATTGGAAGGTTCCACACCTGTTAATGGGTGTTAGTATCTGCCCCCAGAAGCCAGATAGCTGCTGGCTGGGCTGCCAAGAGCTGCTCCCGATCTGGAGAAGTATACCAGGTATGGGAGGAGACTGTAACTCACGCCATTGTCCCAGCATTTCTCAATAATGCTTTAACTCCTCTGTTTCCACCTCGATACCCTGTGAGCAAGTCCTTGATGTTGATGGCCTAACTATTGCTCTGAGATTGACTGGAAATCCTTTCACAGTTGTGGGGCTTGGCTCTGTTGATGATGATGTCACATTTGATAAATGCTGTCTGTCTTGGGCGGTGCAAGTTGTGGAAGTGGAGGTAGATGTGATTCCTATCCCACCAATTTGCCAACCCCTGACATTGCCAATGAATAGTTTTCTAATCACCGTGTGCCATTATTGTGAGCGTTGAGTTTGTTGTACCTGTGAGGGGTGGCCGGGGGGATTACACTTCCAGAAGTTTTTTAAGCCTTGGCTAGAGAATGGGGCAAAGCTTTGTGGTACACCAGTTCCCTGCTATGTTCTGAGGTTGTTCTCTAGTGCTGGAAATAATAGCAAAGGAATAAAAAAAGGAACAGAAAAGTTGCTGGCTATCCTAGAGCACCATCCTACCTGTGGGGAGAATATGGCTCTCCTCTTGACTTTCCAGTCTTACACCTTGCTGTCTTCCCATTGGAATCACCTCCTAGGCCAGTTACAGCACACGTCCTGGTCATATTCATTTAAATCATTGCTGGGGGCAAAGCCCAATAAACTTCATTTTCAGAAGGGGTGTGTGTGTGTGTGTGTGTGTGTGTGTGGTGTGTGTGTGTTATGTGTTTGTGTGTTTTTATGTGTGGTGTGTGTGTGTGTTTGAGGTGTGTGTGTTTTTGTAGTGTGTGGGTTGTGCGTTTATGTGTGTGTTTGTATGTGTGTGTTATGTGTTTGTGTGTTTTTATGTGTGTGTGTGTTTGTATGTGTGTGTTATGTGTTTGTGTGTTTTTATGTGTGTGTGTATGTGTTATGTGTTTGTGTGTTTTTATGTGTGGTGTGTGTGTGTGTTTTTGTAGTGTGTGGGGTGTGCATTTATGTGTGTGTGTGAGCGTGTGTGTGTGTGTTTGTATGTGTGTGTTATGTGTCTGTGTGTTTTTATGTGTGTGTGTGTTTGTATGTGTGTTATGTGTTTGTGTGTTTTTATGTGTGGTGTGTGTGTGTGTTTTTGTAGTGTGTGGGGTGTGCATTTATGTGTGTGTGTGAGCGTGTGTGTGTGTGTTTGTATGTGTGTGTTATGTGTCTGTGTGTTTTTATGTGTGTGTGTGTTTGTATGTGTGTTATGTGTTTGTGTGTTTTTATGTGTGGTGTGTGTGTGTGTTTTTGTAGTGTGTGGGGTGTGCATTTATGTGTGTGTGTGAGCGTGTGTGTGTGTGTGTTTGTATGTGTGTGTTATGTGTTTGTGTGTTTTTATGTGTGTGTGTGTTTGTATGTGTGTTATGTGTTTGTGTGTTTTTATGTGTGTGTGTATGTGTTATGTGTTTGTGTGTTTTTATGTGTGGTGTGTGTTTGAGGTGTGTGTTTTTGTAGTGTGTGGGGTGTGCATTTATGTGTGTGTGAGCGTGTGTGTGTGTGTTTTTATGTGTGTGTTATGTGTTTGTGTGTTTTTATGTGTGGTGTGTGTGTGTTTTTGTAGTGTGTGGGGTGTGCATTTATGTGTGTGTGTGAGCGTGTGTGTGTTTGTATGTGTGTGTTATGTGTTTGTGTGTTTTTATGTGTGGTGTGTGTGTGTGTTTTTGTAGTGTGTGGGGTGTGCATTTATGTGTGTGTGTGTGAGCGTGTGTGTGTGTGTTTGTATGTGTGTGTTATGTGTTTGTGTGTTTTTATGTGTGTGTGTGTTTGTATGTGTGTTATGTGTTTGTGTGTTTTTATGTGTGTGTGTATGTGTTATGTGTTTGTGTGTTTTTATGTGTGGTGTGTGTTTGAGGTGTGTGTTTTTGTAGTGTGTGGGGTGTGCATTTATGTGTGTGTGTGTATGTTTGTATGTGTGTAATTGGAATAACCGTTGCTTCACCTATGTAATGTGAGATTCCCATCTTCAAATTGGTAATGTTTTCATTGAACTTATAATTTCAGGAATGAGTTCTACTTTTCAGTGATGCCAGAATTCAGTAAAAAAGATCATAAGATATGAAACGCTTGAGTTCTTCTGTGTTAAGAATGGAGGGTAATACAACACACGGGCTAAGTCCTGGGCAAAGCCTGCATAACCACCGGGCAACACTAGGGAGGTCAAGGAAAGATGAGTTTTCTGTCCCCAAACCTTTACTCTGAGAGTGCATGTACACTGAGAATGTGCAAACTCTATCAGCAGACCTGAGCTGCAGAAGCCTATAATTGCTAAAGGATGGCATGTGTTTCAGCACTGACTAGGCTCTGCATGCTAGTTACACAGCACTAAGTAGCTACAGATAGGAACAAGGAAGGAAGGGGAGAAGATGGCCAACGTTTAGAAGGCCATACAGAGGGGGCCCAAGTGAGCTCCCAAAGAGCAGGATAATCTGAGCAGGCATGGGCTCTGGGCAGTGTGTCCCACTTAATCGAGTAAATTACCTAATTCTAGAGCTCTCTTAAATCATTTGCAAAACTAGATGTGTTGTGTAAACAAAGGACGCATGCATGAAGTTCAGCATTGAGTGGAGGTCGGATGAATGGGATCTGTGCAGGCGAGGCCAAAGCTAGAATGGCATTCTCCTTCTAGGTGTAGCTAATCAGTATTGTTACTCTCTGAGGAGTTATTTCTAAATGAGGGCCTGTGTGCAGTCTTCCTAGCTCAGTCAGTCCTAGGGAAACCTAGCTAGAACGGGAGGATCAATAGCTTTTAGGACTGACTTGGGTGCCAGAGATCTTGCCAAACAGGGGGGCTGTTTTTCTAGTCACCATAATGTCAGACACTCCCAAAATGTGGCTTCATCAGTTAACTGATGCAACAGAAAACCTTTGTGCCTGAATCTGCCTCTTTATTTGTTAGTCTATGGTCTTACCCTTCAGGATTTGTGAGCGACAAACCAAAGGCCTTAGAAACTGAAAGAAATCGCCACCTCAGCTGCATCTCCAGGAACGGGGTGAGGGAGTTTTATTGAAGAAGAAGAAAAAAAATGAGTTTGTTTTTAAAGAATAACTGTTTTTTATATGAATGTATACATACATACATACATACATACAGACAGACAGACACACACACACACACACACAAAGAGAGAGAGAGAGACAGACAGACAGACAGACAGACAAGTCATGTCACCCAAAGAGAAAAGTATACTTCTTGGATAGATGCCGTACATCCAAGGTTAATGTAAGAACTCAAATTTCTTTCCTAGAGTGCATCCTCACACACACACACTTGAGCCGTTTGACTCTTGGTGACCAGGCCAGCCTGAATTTCAGGGTTTTAATTAAATCGCCTATGGCCTGTGAAGGTGAGAACAGCTTTGCTTCAGAGGCAGAATGGGCTGAATTCAGTGATGTACCTTAAGCCTGGCAGGCTGGTGGCTTTCCTCCTGGTCTTTGAAAATCCAGGAGACAGCCTCAAGCATTGTTTCAGGAGCTGCATGTGGAAGACCCATAAGGAACAAGACACTGGGCCTTGGTAGTCTGTGGCTCTTGTTTACTTTAGGTCATTAGTCTGTTCGCTCAGGCGTGCTAGCCTGAATGCACACTGATATTAGTTAATGAGTTCAGTCTTCAACAGCCAGTGAGTGTGCTTTATTATGGACCCCGGCGGTATTAGGGGTGCCTCTGACTAGATAAACCAGTTGTTACAGTTCGAGTTAGACTTCGAAACTGTAGTTACTTGGGGGGAGGGAAATGTGCATGTTTATCTTTCGAATGTAAGAAATTACTTTTCTGATATAAATAAGATCTGTTCCTTGATTAAACAGAATTATGGGTTCAATTGAGCCCATGTTGAAAAATTACCCAATTTATAGAGACAACGTATGTTTTCTGTGGGCCTTTTGAATAGAGATCAACTCTACCTAGACTCGTGATTGTGGTCCATTGGAGCTGCTACAGTTTAAGTGGGAATCTCGTCAAGATGCAGATTTCTGGGGTCTCAGGAATAAATTCTGTATGCTGAGAGCAGGGCTAATGCTAATCCACATTTTAATAAGCCCAGTAGACTGATTTATGACTAAGCATCAGAATTTGAGGAATTCCATTCTCTTTCTGGCTGGTTTTCTTGGGGGTTGGTGAGCCTACTAGCCCTGAGTTTAGAACCCAAACCCTACTGATAAAGTCGGTTTTTCACCCACAGGACAGGGAGCTCCGAGGAAGACTGAGACCCTTGTTCTTATTTTAGTCTTTAAAGCATTCCCCAGTCTCCCACCTTACAAAGAAACTCCCACTGAAGTTCAGGAGGGCCTTCCCTAAGGCATCTTCTTATTCTAAACAGGCCAAGCAGTCTTTGCCCTGAAGCAGATCCCTGCTGGTGCTCCTCTACACAGCTTCCCCTCTGTGAGCCCCAGCTGGTCAGTTCCCACTTCTTCTAAACCCGAATCCCTGCCTCTTTAGTGGCTCTCATTCACCGGAGATCCCTAAGAAAGGGCAAGTAGGGGACATAAGATGGTCTCTCACGGAGGTATTTTTCAAATATGCCTCAAGGAAATTGACCTGAAATTTTGTAACCAAGCTCTTGACTACTCCACATAATTACATTATGTAACAACTTCTCTTAAACAGTGTAGATTTCAAATATCTCATGCCAGGAGGGCTGTAAGTATGTGTGCATACTTGTTGGACCAGGACTCCAGGCGATTGGATTGGTTCAGAAATTAGAGTGATTATGTATCAAGTGGGTCCCCGGTACAAAACCCCATGCAAGCTAACTTACTCGCTATTTAGCAAGGATTGTGCTTTTAAAAGAAAAAAGTCCTCAGCGATTAGCATTGCCACAACAGAAAGCTGTGGGATCCCCCGGAAATGTCTGAACTTCACAGTTCAGCTCTCATTGTTCTCGGCTTCCAGAATCCCTTAATTGGAAACGTCTCTAGTATGATTCCATGAGAATGGATGTCTCCAAATTCCTTGGTGTGTTGGATGTTTTGTTTTCTCTCAACAGTACATATCATGGAATGTCTTACAACATATTCCCATCAGTAACAAACTGGCTTTGGCCTTCTTTAAAAGCCACGCCAGCCCATCCTACGTGAGAGAACAAGTTCCTAACATTAGGAGAGCCTTGAACACAGAGCCCTAAGCTGACAGAGTCTGCCCTGCAGGAGGCAGGAGACAGGTCCTCTGTGTGACTCTAGCCACATGAGAACCTCGAAAGGCTAAGTTGGCTTACCCCACTTACAAGCTGACAGTTAGTTCACCACGGTTCCCTGGACAGGAAGACAGACAGGAAAGAAGAGTGTGTTACTCACAGAATTGGGAAGAGCTGGAGGATCAGCAACCCACTGTGCCCGTGAGCCTCAGTCGCCCCTGAACAATGCACAGAGCTCTGAGAGGCACCTGTGCAAGCTGTGAGTCGTGCTGCCCGAAGAAAAGTTGGGAACCCAGCGTTTCGTGCTGGGCCCCAAGCAAGCCTTGGTTTTTAAGGACACAAGAACTTCTCTCTCCTCTCTGTCTACCCATGGGAAAACGTGAAGAGAGGCCAGTACCCACGCTCACAGCTTACTGTGTGGAACACAGCAAAGACCCACGGAGACTCATTCCCAGCAGTGACACCAGAGACAGTGCACACTGAATGGATTTATTTGAGGCCTTTTAGGGATGGGTTTCAGCAGATAGTATCTCATTTCGGCAGTGTTTAGTGGCTGTCACAGCTCTCTAGGAAACAGGTCTTTTAACCAAGATCTGTGCCATTTAGAGAGTTCACTAGTAATACAAAAGTTCCAGAAACCTTTGTTTTTACTGAATTTCCTCTAACCAATTGCATGAGCACCTAAAAAAAATATACCTGAAGAGTTATGTGTGTGTGTGTATGTCTGTGTCTGTGTGTCTGTGTGTGTCTGTGTGTGTGTCTGTGTGTGTGTCTGTGTGTGTGTCTGTATGCGTGTGTCTGTGTGTGTGTGTGGTGTGGTGTGTGTGTGTATGTGTTTTTGTGTGTGTGTGTCTGTGTGTGTGTGCTGTGTGTGTGTCTGTGTGTGTGTGGTGTGGTGTGTGTATGTGTTTTTGTGTGTGTGTGTGTGTGTGCTGTGTGTGTGAGTGTGTGTGTGAGTGTGTGTGTGTCTGTGTCTGTGTGTGTATGATGTGTGTGTGTATGCGCGCGTGTGTGTGTCTGTGTGTGGTATATGTGTGTCTGTGTGTGTGTCTGTATGTGTGTGTGTGTTTGTGTGTGGTGTGTGTTTGTGTGGTGTGTATGTGTGTGTCTGTGTGTGTGTTTGTGTGTGGTGTGTGGTGTGTATGTGTGTGTGTGTGTGTGTGTGTGTGTGTGTGTGTGTGTTAACACTGTAGGTAAAACAAAGCTGTTCCAGGCTTAAATTCCTTGAATGTCAGGTTGGAGACTGAATCCTTCAGTGGTGCTGACTCAGAGCTGGACATCTTGATTATTTTGTTCCGGACCTCATGTTGGATTTTTTTTTTTTTATGTTTGTTTTTGTGTCTCTCTCCTTTTCTTGTAATCTGACTTTGACTTTGGTTGGCCAAGGGAAACATTTTATTTAACATTTTTATGCTCTGAATTGTTTTATGGTCTGAAAGTATGTAGATAAGAGATGGGGGTGGAGGTCTCCTGATTAACTGAGCTCCTTAGTTCAAGCCAGCTTGCTGCCCTTCTCACCAGGAGGGATTGCTGGGTGAGGAATCAGCTTCAGGGATCTCAGCCAGGGCTGCTGCTGTAAAGGTAGCCTGTCCCCACATAAAGGAGCCTTTCACAGCCTGCGTGCTGGCTTTGTTTATGCAGTATCCTCTGAATTCCCTTTGCAAGAATGCTTTCTCTCCCAACAGAGGTGGTGAGCTTGACTTAGCCGTCTATGCAAGTCCATTGTAACGAATTCATCGCAAGAAGCAGCTGAATTGTAGACAGGCTGTGGGACTGTGGGACTCACACCCATGTCAGATTCACTGTCCTGTTCCCCAGTGCCGACAGCTCAATGTTTTAATTCTGGTTTGAGTGTTAGCACTGTTGGGGATGTGCACTGGATTGATTTACTTACAGAAAGTAATGGATGGCAGATGCCGCTGACATCTAAATCCTCCAAGAACTGGTGTGGAGTTCCCTAGACAGGGATTAGGGTGAGGAGCACACACTGTGGCCTGTGAGCAGCATTCCAGCTCACATCACCCCACAAGAGTGTCCCCACTCTACTCAGTGCTTTGGGAATGTACCAGACGCACTATACACCAGCATCATCAGGATCCTGTCAACTGCTGTTGAACACGGAAGTGACTGGAAGAAGTTTTCTATTTAAACAGTGGACACCTTGCATAGAAAGGTAGTTTTGAGGAGTGAGTTCATTGGTCTGGAAAGTTGTGACACCATATTAATAGTATATTTTATTAGTAGTAGTATTTTATTTTATTTTATTATTATTTTATTATTATTACTATTATTATTATAAGAATTATATTATATATGGTACTTACTAATATATAAGTACTTACAGTAAACCTTATATTATAAATGGTATATTTTATATACTTATATTTTTACTATATTAATTGTGCTGTATATACCTGGGCTTGGCTTTGCATTTCTTTGAACACAATGCAATGAGATGTTTTCATATCTATTTTATTTATGTATTTATAATATTTCCACTAATTTTTATGTATCCTTTGGAGTTATCCATTAGATGGCACTTTTATCTTTAAAGATACTGTGTGGTATCTATAAGTCTAGCTTATTAAAACAAGGATATTTTAACGTTTGTGACTCGAGCGTTCTTTTGTCTGTGGTCTGGTCTGCTGACAGGAAGGGTGTGGTCCTCTGGCCGCATGTGCCTGACTGAGGTTCCCTCCTCTTATCTCCCTAACGTTGTAGCAAAATTTGAGAAAATAATTACTCTATATCTAGATCCAGCTGAATTTCTACTTTTTTCTTGGTAAATTTTAAAATATCCACTTCAAGGTTTTAATTTCTTTTGAAAAATATACATTTAAAATACCCGTTTCATTGTGTTATATCAAAAGAGGTTGAGTTTTTCTAAGCTCTTAATCAGTTATCTCAGAAATCACTAATCCTATTCTTCATGCTGTGTCATTTATGCTGGGGTCTGTTTGGAGGACATGCATTCTATTGCATTAATAATTTTGGTCAGTCCTAGAAGTTAAGATATTGAACCTTTATGATATGGTCTAATCTACAGGCAGAGCTATCTTGAGATTATTTGCCTCTAAGTCAAAGAAGCATTTTGTTTAAACGCAGTGTAGCCTGCCGTTCTGTATTCTGAAAGCAGGCTGTCCAGCATGGGCAAGATCTTCCCAGTAATTCCTTTCACCCTTTCTTGCTATAAATTGGCACTAGTTACATTTTGAATGGATCACCCTAACGACCATCAGACTTATATACCACTTTACACAGCCTTTCTCCTGCTCTCAGGCTGTTTCCTGCCTCACCAGCAATGGATACTTTGTATCTAAAACTATACCGTAAGCTTTATACTTCCGGCTGCTCCCCTCCCAGCCGCAGCAGTGACCCGATGCCACACGCCCGATTAAACCCTGCATCCTGATTTGGTCACTTAAAACAGGGTTACTCGGCTTCTGCCCTATAGGTGCCTTGAATTTAATAGTTCTTACTGTGTACTGGCCAGTGGATAGTGTTCCACAGTATCCACCCCCAAGCTCTTTCCTCTGAGTTGTAACAATCTGAAAATGTTTCCAGGTATGGTCAGACATCTCCTGGGAAACAAAATCCTCCCCACTAAGAATCACAGATTTATATCAAAGTAGCCAGCCAGCATGGGGCATAATAAATTTATTTAATTTCAATTTATTATTATTATGTGATCTTAGTAATAAATCAAGTTAAATCTGGAGCAATCCAATTAATTGCATAATGGTTCACTCTTACTGGGTTTGGAAAAACCAGCCCAGCCTGTTCTGCCTGGCTCTGTGATTGAAGCACTCCTGTAATGAGACTCACGCTGCCAGGTCTGCACAGCACCACATCTCTGAGCTGACTTTCTTCCAGTTGGCCTCCATTGAGAGGAAATTTGAAAAGTTGTCTGTTTGACCATATGATATGTTATCCTCCAAGTCCGACTGCTGCATTTTGAGATGTATGAGAGATCCCACATTCTAATTCCATAGTTCTTGGAATCATCTTCCTTTGATTTTAGCCTAAAACCATGCTGTCAGAGCCAGTTAGCTCAGAAGGCTATTACGGGGGGGATAATGAGGCCAACGTTGCCGTTTCAATTAGCTTCACAGAAGAAAAGCCCAGCTTCCCCACAGCAGACTAAACTGCTAACGCTGGCCACCACACTCAGCCAGGGGCCAAAAGGGAGAGGAGAGCAGAGGGGGCTGCCAGCTCAGTGCTCCTAGGACCATTTAGCAGCAACCAGCAGAAGTCCTGTCTCTGTGATGAGCCATCTTGGCTATATTTCTCTTAGTTCAGTGCAGAAACACCACGGGTAGGGCTCAAATCAGAGTGGCCTTCCCATCTGGTAGGACATTGAGAGCAAGACCTGATGTTTCAATTGGTAAGAGTGCATGCACAGGACATGTATGATTAGTCCCATAAGACACTGCACAAACTTTTAACTTTGTTTTAAAACTTGTGATCCATGTGTGAGGTTCTTTTGTAATAGTTTGCTTTGAGGATTGCTCTGGAAACCATACATTGGTCATAAGCTTTATTGGCCTTATCTGGAAGTCTATCTACTGGAATGGGAGGATTCTTTTTAAATATCTGTATTAATTGATACCGTATTCGTGGATGTGGGCACACGCATGTCCCCGTGCCTACGGGAAGAAAAGAGGGTAACCTCTAGCAGTTAGTTCTCTCCTTCCACAGTGTGGCCGGAGGGGATTGAAACTGAGCTGCTGGGCTTAGTGGTAAATACTTTTATCCACCGAGCCATCTCACTGTCTGGGAATAGAAAAATTCATAGGTATCGTGAGATATAGATTGAGTTTACGTCTTCTGCTTGATCTTTGTTTTGTATTGTCGAAGGTTGCCTTAACAGGGACCTCTGAGGTTACTCCTTAGGTTTAATTGGTGTGCAGTGAAATATCTAGTCACTGTGGAAACATGGCCGTGTGCAGCCCAATGCGACACGGAGTTCAGCTTTTGGAGCGTTCGCATCTGTTGCTGGGCCCTCTCCGTAGATGTGAACAGATTCCACTGGACACAGGACCACTCGGTGTGCAGTCAGCTCCGGCATTAAGGAGCAGTCGGTTCTCTGTTTTCTTGTGCTTGTTTTGTGGCGCTCATCCAGTACCATGTTTCCCAGTCAGGACCTTTGATGTCGTCTCCTCACAGTCTCCTTCTGACTTGTCAAAGGAGTGCTTTTTCAGACAAGGGTAGGAACATCCGCTTCCTGTCCTGAACATAGGCTTGTGCTGAGGTGCTGTCATTTCAAAGGTAGCCATCACAATTGGCATTGATGGGCTTAGAGAGACCACTCAGCAGCTGAGAGTGCTTGCTGCTCCTCCAGAGGAGTGGAGCTCACTTCAGAGCACCCGTGTTGGGCTATTCACAGCAGCCAGTAACTCCAGCTCCCAGGGATCCAGGGATTCAACACCTTTGTTCTGGTCTCCTCTGGCACCTGAATTCACATGAACAGTTCCACCCACCCATAAGCTATGCACATAATCTTTAAAAAGAGAGCAAATCTTTCAGAGAAAGAAATGGATATAAACTTCATCTCTCACAGGAGGCCTCCTAAACACATGGAGGGCTCAGCGGAGCACCTGTGGGCAGGCTGGACGGGCTGGGCAGGCTGGACCCAAACACAACTGTGTCCCCACGCGTCTGTGCATTGACACAGTGTGGACACAGGAGCGTTAGACTCTGACTTGGGGCTTTTTGGTTTTAATTTTGCTTTTGATAGTTGACGTTGCATGGCTGCCTCTTTTCCTCAGCTGTCCAGTGACTGTGCACATAGAGTCTTTCATTTCGGGGAACTCACATCCTTCCAGGATTCTGATAGTTTTGAGTAGACTTTGCAGGCTACGTGCTTTGGGGAAATTGCTTCACTAATGCCTCACAATGGCTCCATGAAGCACTCTACTTATTCCTTTTGCCACCATATAGATAAAAAAAGATGAGGGAAAGGCGTGTTAGCAGCTCAGGACACGATAGCCTCACTCCAGACTGAGGCAGAGTCAGCCCATGAATTAGGTCTGTGGGAATCCAGAGGCTGTGTCTGCCCTGCCACGCTGGATCTGAGGAGTCAGAATTGCCAAGGCTTGAACTATTTGTTTTTTTATTCCAAGTTTGTATGATTCCATGTCTATATCATTTTTGCTTTAAAAACAAATAAATAAAAATGATAGCAAAATACTGATCATTTCATCTGAACTTCAGACTCGTAGAGTGTAACCCACTTGGTCTAATTTAACCAAGGGCTGGGCTTTTATCACCAGCTTTCTTGGATCTTAAATTTGTAACTCAAGGCTCGTTGCTGCCTTGAGTCATCGATCGTATTTCACCTTCTGTGACATTTGGGGAACATAAAACATGTTCAATAATGTTTTAAAGACTGTAATTTGCACCACTTCCTTTAGAAGACTATGAATATAAAATGATAGTGTCAAACTGTAATTACACTGAGGGTTTTAGTAACCTCATAACCCATAAGAATAAAATACCAGGAAAAAAAATGTCAGCTACGACCATTAAGAATCTCATTTGCAACAGGTTGATGGAAGCAATCCAGCTAGGCTGACACTTTTATCGAGGATGCTTCAAGGTTCTCATAAGCCTCATGTTGTTCCACCGTTTTTATTTTTTTTATGGGGAAGTATTTTCTCTGTCTTTGTGATAATTTGAACTGTGCTACAAAGTAAATGAAAATGTGTCCCGTTGGCTCAATGATGTCTCTACAAGACACATCTGAGTTGAGGGGAAAGCCCTTTGCTATAACCACAGTTGTTTACAAACACGTGCCCTAGTTAATTTTTAATACTGTGGTGTTTTGTTTTGTTTTGTTTTAGTGCATCTAATCACAGAAAAAAGGTATCGGGAAGAAAGGGAAGCTCGGTCTGGAGCATGTGCTTGGCTTTCTGTCAGCAGGATTGATCAACATAGAAATGTAGTCACAGACAGACTTTCTCACATTCTCCCACACGTGCTCACACACGCACATGGCTGGTTCCCAGCGTGAACCTGGTGACACTGTGGCACTGTCACGATGTGTCAGGATGTGGTGTAATGACAACAGTATGATACACTGCTGTTTCACTCATTCTGAGAGAGGAAGGGAAGCCAAGTGACATCCAGTTGTGAAACACGGGTCAGCCCATCCAGAAGTGTGAGATCTGAGTAGTGGGGTGAAAACCAAGATTTATTCCAGTGCCACTTCCTTGTCACTGACAAATTCATAGGTGCGTGCAATTTTCTTCACCTATAAGAGAAAGGAGGCTAACAGAAATGTATACTTATCAGGTAAAGATATAAATAGTTGACTATTTCTGCCTTATATGTCAAAATCGATTAAAAATTATATCAGCAAAGCAAAGAATTAAATTCAAAAGAAAAATACCTTTTATTGTCTTCCCGGGAAAGGGAATAACACTTGAAATGTATATAAGAAATACTCAAGTTAATAAAAAAAATTATATCAGCAAAGCAAAGAATTAAATTCAAAAGAAAAATACCTTTTATTGTCTTCCTTGGGTTTCTATTTTTGTGTTAAAGACTGTTGAATCTTTTATCATGTAAAAAGATGTAACTTTCAGGGTAGAATCTGGCTGACATAAACAACTGACTTAGGAATCTAATATTTTATTGTATTTATGAGTTCTGGGCTGAGAGTGAAGGGTAAAAGAATTATTCATCACAACGAATTTCACCAAAAATGGGAATGAGAGAAATTCCTGAATACATTGTAGAGAGAAGCCAGTTTTGGGGGAAAAGATGACTCGATAAAGAGATTTTCCTGTGTTTAAAAGAGTATCGGCTACTCAAGGAGTGGTTCAGACCATGGGTAGTGACCATGCATGCTGGGTGCGATCTGTTTACATTAGTGTTCTAGAGACTGAAATTAGCTATTTGATTCCTGCGAAAGTTGGGAGTGTATTTGAAATTGTCCTTCTAAAAATGTCAATGCTAAATAAATAGCGTTTTTCAAACAATGAAGAAAACGGTGAGGCCTTTCACCCATGAGCCTTGAAGGTCTGCACATGAGTGAATCTTAGTGAAAATAAAGGGGAAATGTTTCCTAGGAGAACAGAAATCTGTAGACCTAGGAGCCTCCCGTAACCTTCCCTTGGATCCTTAGAGTGTCGAATGAGCAGTCAGGTGATCAGTAGAGTTCTCTGAGCCACTGACAGCCACAGTCTTGAAGGACATTTCTGTGAGCCATGGAGAAGGCCAGGGAAATGCCCGTGCTCCCACCCGAGGTCGCTAACTGGGTGCTTATAGCTATTGGACTCCACTTTCTTCCTGTGGGCAGTGCCTGATACTCACTGCCAAAGTTTGTTTCCTTTGAGCTCAGTTTATCTGAAGTGGCCAAGCTCCAGGGCCTGACCTTTCCTTTCTTCAGATGTGTTAATATCAGGGATTAAACTCTGTAATTGGTCCAGCAGACCTAAGAATGCTAACACCATTAGCTCAGTGCCTGCAAGACAGTCTTTCTCACTCTATCTGCACATTGCCGTTGGAGACTGGGGGCCAGCTCACTGTTGCCCCTGTTCACTAAGAGATTAAAACCTAGATGTGAGCGCTGCCACGGTACCGAGGATTGGACCCCATCATGTGACCATGATCATTCTAGTCTGTATACTCAGGACTGTCTGTAATGTTTACTGGGAAATTCACACTCCCCTTTTCCTAATGATCTTAAATCGATTCCTTCTCTGCCTTACAATTGTTGATGTGTGTGATCTTAACAATGTAAAACTATTATAGGGACAGCAAAAGGTGTGGACCTGGAAAGATGTCTCAGTTGGTAAAGCCTTTGCCTTTCCAGTATGAAGACCTGCGTGGCTGTCCCCAGCATCCACAGGAATGGGCTCTGCAGTACAGACCTGTAACCTGATCCTGGGCAAGGCCCAGCCAGGAGGCTCCCTGGCTAATCTAGCCTGTCACCTGTCTCTTACTACTCTGTGGGTTCTTCTTCCTTCCACCCTCTCTACCCTTTTTTTTTTCTTCTACCCTTCCGACCCCGCAACACTGGATAGGAGAGAGGAAAGGATAGAGAGGAAAGGAAAGAGATCCCAAAATAAAGTCAGGGGCTGGAAAAGGGGCAACTAATTCCTGCTGATTAGGGACTTCAAGTTCCTTGGGGCAAGTTTGATCTTCCATGGGAGGATATCTAATTTCTTCTTGTTGTTTCTTAGTTGCTCGCAACTACTTAACAAACCTCGACAGACAGCCGACCTATTGGGGCTTTAGCATTTATATACTCTGAAGTTTCTAGAGTCCCAAATGTCATACCATCATTAATTAATTGTTAATTGATTAATTGTTAATTAATTAATTGTTAATTAAATAGCTGGAGAAGTAATGGAGGAGGAGAGCTGAAGGAGACCTCTGGCCTTCTGGTGTGCACCCTTACATACACCCTTGTACATACATAAGCATGTGCACATGCGTAGACCACATACACACAGAAAACAAAGAAAAATACGTGACCCTTCCAAATTCTTTTTTGTTTGCAGTTATGTTTTGTGTCTGACAAAGATAAATCTACCTCACAGGTTGAAGAGTCCCAGGTAAAATATGGGCCACTGCAGTTCTGGTGAGGTCAGGAATGATAACACGTAGTGAGCAAACAACTGTCCATGTAAAACTCTAACGTTTTGCTGTTGGTGAAATCTGTTCGGTAAAGCATCTGTTATCCAGATGTTAAGGGAGAGCATCCCTGTTTTTACTAGAAAGGCTCCCAACACTTGATTAGATCCATATTTGCTGATGAGAGGTCTTAAGGAAAGGCATGGAAAGCTGGCTACTTTACATGATAAAAATTATTGATTCGAAATAAAACTATCTCCTAGGTTGTAAAATTCTGGATGCATTTCAAAATGAGAACGAAGGAAAAAATATAATAAGTTCATGATTTTTTTCTTCGAAATCTTGCAAAAGTATTACATCAAGGAGAAAAGACTAGAAAAGGGGATCAAGGAAGGGAAACTGAGCAGGTCCTGGCTAAAGTAAAAGCTGAGGAGAGCCAATTGGCAGTAGATGTCAGGGAAACTCCTGAGAGTTTAGAATGCCATCTAATTACGAAAATAAGCTGGATGTTATCACCTATGACCGATCAGAAAAGGAAAGCCTACCTCACGTTCCATTAGCAGCTTTAAAATAAACAATAACTAAGAATGAACAGAAAGAGAACTGCAACAGATCATCTAAAAGTTGTGAAATGATTTGGGCAAGAGTGAGATATAACAGAAAGACGTCCTGTGCTCGTCGGAAAGAATGTTTAGTATTTTAGAAATATCTATGACGTCCCGAAACACCCCAGCAATTTGATGTAACTGAACTCAGAGTCGCTGGGGGATTCTTCTCATAGTGTGCTAAAGGAAAAGTTCGTGTGTGGATGTGCGAGCAGCAAAAGCAGCCAATGGGTTACGAGAACAATTGATGCTTCCCGAATTATAAGCTGTTACAGTAAAAGAAGAGATTTACCCAACGTAAAATATAGAAGTGTATAAAGTCAAGGTGTAAATGCAGTAGTAATACAGTGACATTTGGAATAGTCGATTCACTTTAAATAGCAGTAATAAATTCTTTACATATTTCTCTGCATACTATTTGTATGAAAGTATCCACATTTGCCTAAGCAAAGAAGCCACTGGCGAGGAGCTCCCTGGTCTGCAGTGATAGATAGAATTCCTTTACCGTCTTGCGTCTTGCCTAGTGAAAGCGGAGTGGGTTTCTGATCACCCCGTTGGCCTCTTTTGTCGATGTTTGTGATGGAAATCAAATGGGCATGAACGAGGTGGGTGCCATTGACTTCTTTCTTCCGACAACTGAAATTCTGCTTTAAGACTCCCTCCAAAACTCAACAGATGGAAATTTCTTAAGGCTTACTGGAGATGCAGCGTCTCAATCCGGGTAACCGAACTCCTGGGCTTCCTTAGATTAAATCTATCTTAAACCTCCAGTGCATCGCTTACCCACGCCTTATTTAGCTGCAGCACGTATTAATCGGGACAACACTGGTTCACCGAGTCGTGCAGACCTCCCTGGTGCGGACGTGCACCTTTATACAGAGCCCGCACTTTCATCTCACATCTCCACTGACCTCAGGAAGCCTTCAACCACTGAGCTCCTGTCAGATCCTCAGGAGCTGATGTAACCTTTCCAGGTTTATGATTTCCATTTGAAAGCTTGCCTTTCGTCACAATGAAGAGCACTACCAAGCAGTTTTGAAATGGCAAGACTTCATTTGACTAAAAAAAAAAAACAGTCAGCCAAATACAGAGTCTGTGTAACCACAATGTCGGGGGGAAAGTGATGTTCAGTGAAGAGAACAGACAGCTCAGCTGTCTCTCCAGCCACACCAGTGGCCTCCAGACCAGTCCTCCTTCCATTGGCACCAGCAGTACGTGTGTCTCCTCCCCCGCCCCCGAAGGTACTCTGAGTATCACTAAAGCAGTGTTTTGGAGAAGAGCTTCCAATAAAATGACTTCATCAAGGATATTCTTGGTAAACTAGCGAGTTTTCCTAACTGAAATAATGTGGTATGAGAGTTCAAGATCCACTCTTTCTGGTGCATGCCCAAGTCTTACTCAGAAACTACGGTACCACAGTAAAAAAGACATAGAAGGTCAGAGTATTGTCCTGAAAGTTATTATAGTCTCCTTAATATCCTAGAGGAGCCTTTGGGAGCCCTGGAGACCTTCCGCCATGTTTTGAGCTGAACCCAGGTTTGACAAGTGTTGACATTTTTCTTGACTTGCCTCAATTTTTGCTGAGAAATGGCTTCTAGGAGAACTCTGAGCACCTGCTCAGCGTCCCTCTGGAGACCGGCTTCTGTGTACCAGTTGCACTTTCCAGTTATGTGGGTTTGTATTTCTCCCGCGTATGTAACCACTTGCTACATTATATTCTGTTTTAATTTGAAAAAAAATATTATACCAAAGACTGGAGAGAGGTCTTAGAAGTTGAGACTGTGTCCTGCTCCTCCTGAAAAGTGGAGTTTCGCTCCTAGCACCAACATCCCCTCCCCAAGTTTATGGCCACATGTAACCCCAGCTCTATGGTATCTGACACCACCTTCTGGAATTCCTGGGTACTGCATGCATATGCACAGACCTGTTCACAAACACACGCACATATATACCCATAATTTTAAAAGTAAGTAAATAAAGATAAAAATTTACAGCAATGATTCCTATCCTATATGTTTACTTTTATCAAGGTTTTTCTGGTTCAGCATGATGCCATTTCATCTTCTAGAAAGGTCTGTTGTGCTATTTATAGATCTAACTCCTACATCATGACTTCTAGACGACATTGGGGTCTTTGTTCTGGGGTTAACACACATCTGCGTGGCTTCTGAATTTCCGCCGTTGTAACTGATTCTCTGGGTTCTAAGTCTTCTTCTCCTGATTTTCTTTGATGTGGCTTTCTGACTTTACATCCTGGTATGGTTCTAACCTCTCCCTCCCTTTCAAAGGGGGAAACATTTCAGTCTAGAAATTGTTTCTGAGAGTTATCCTGTGGGTCATTTGGACATCAGAAATGGAGACAAAGATCAGTATATAGTCGTGTGGATAGAAGCAGAACCCGGGGAGAGCAGCCCCTTGGGTTTTGCCGCTTGTCACAGTTTTGTTCAGGCTAAGGAAGTGCTTTTCACAAGTGAAGCTACAGGGACAGGGACGGCACTTTACAATTTACTTTGACATGGGGTCTTAGTTGGTCACACTGGCCTCAGCCTAACTCTGCAGAGTTTCGAACTCCAGAACCTCTTGGACAGATACCTAATGATAGTGATTGCCAGCATAAGTCATGATAATCTATCTTTCTCATGAATAACTGTAGTTACTTTATATCCTTCTTTTAATTAACTTGTGTATTTTATGCAATTATGTTTTATCTAGATGGGTGGTTTTTGTTTTCTTTGCATATTTTTCCTTGTCTGTTTTATCAGAGAAAGATATGTTGGTACAAAAAAAAAGGAGGAGAAGTTGGAAGATATCATTTGAAATCTCATCTCAAATTAAATGTCAGGATAGACCAGTGTAGAACAGCAACTGTCGCACCCGTCACAGGGGTCGTGGGGAAGCTCAGTCTGGCCTGCGGAAGTGCTTCAGTGGGACCTGGGGCTGTAACACACCGACCTCACAGGGAACTAACGCTAAAGTACACACAGCACCAATTTGAGCTGTTGTCTCTGCAATGATGGAGAATAGAATCCCACAATTCTGAACAGGCAGCGGACCAGCCACGGCTGGGTACCTCTGATGGGGCCCCATTCACAGCAACCTCTCTAACCACACACCAATGGATCAAGATACACTTTTGCCCAAATATCTGGCCCAGAGTTTTTCTTCTCAGCTTTCCTGCTTCAAACCCTGCTTCCTTCTCTCTTGCCCTGAGCTTTGGCAGGCAGCCCTGAGCGAAAAGTCAAAGCCCACACGGCAGGTAGCTAGGCTGTGCGTGCTCCCCACGCCTTCCTCCTACCTCTCTCAGCTGGGTCGTTTCCTCCATGAAACAGAGCTGCTTAGACGTGTGTGCTGTGCCCTTATGTGAGGCTGCACTCCAGAATTTCTGGTTCTGGCTGGCTGGCAAGGGCCTGAAGAACCACATTTGAAGTAAGTTCTGGACTGGTGCAGAAGTTTCTAGTCCCTTGGCCACACCACCAGCAAATTAGTGAGATCAGAGAGCTAGCCAACACAAGGAGTCAAGGAGTACTGCATGGTTTCGTGGAATTTGGAAATTGGTCAGCTCTGCCTTTAAGACCATCTGTGTCTTGCCAGGAAGCTAGGTGGCAGAGGGGAGAGGTCTGATGACATTGATACAAGTAGTCTTTGGCTACATGGTTGCAGCCATTATGATGATTAATAATGAAATCAGTAAATAGCCAGGGAGTGCTTCGTCTTCCGGTCATGACAAAATTCCTGAACGTGGTCGTGCCAGGAAAGAGTCAAGACTTGGGGTTCAGCACTGAGGAGATAGTTCACTGGCCAAAGTGCTTGGCCCACAAGTGTGAAGACCAGAGTTCAGATCTCTAGAAAGCCACATAAACACTGGGTGGGTGTGGCGGCTGGCCTGCATCTCCAGCCCATAAGGATGCAGACATGGACTCCCTGAGCAAGCTGGATAGCAAGGCTAACCATAGGGTCTGCTCTGGGGAAAATGGAGAGACCCTGACTCAATAAAAGGAAAAGTGATAGTGAAAGGTTAGAACTGACAAACTTGGGGCTACACACAGACACACAGACACACGCACACACACACATACAACACAGACACACCCACTGATATATACACATACATACACACATAGACAGTCACACACACACACACATAGAGACACAAACACATACACATATACACCCAAACACACACTTACATACACGCAGACACACATACATACGGACACACACAGACACACACAGACACACAGAGACTAAGACACAAAGGCACACAAACACAGACACACACATACACACACATATATATACACATACGTACAACACAGACACACCCACTCATCTATACACATACATACACACAGACACAGTCACACACACACACATAAAGGCACAGAGACCCACAAACACACACACACAGACACACACACACACACACACACACATACACAGACACACACACGCACACACGAGACAGAGAAAAGGTAGGGAACTCTGAGATGCAAGAGAGCCACAGAAAGCCGTGTGTTTTGATGGTGTCTCTTCAGGGTTACACTTGTAGTAGCTGTCCCAGACCTTACAACTTGGCAAGATTCACCCCTTCTCTCCTGTGGGTACTACTTGTCTTCGGCTGATGGTTTCAGCCGAGTCACTTTTATAGCCCTGCACATTGTCAAACGGGTTTGCATTGCTCAACCTAAATACTCCCTTTCTCAACCTGTTGCATTCGCCCTGTCTTTAGAGGCCAAGTGTAAACCGAAGTGTAGATAAAAGAGGTGGTGTTTTTCGTCCAAAGAGTCCATTTGTGTTTTTCCGTCTCCTGTTAAATGGTGAATGCAGTAATTGGTGGTTAATGAGACATAAGTGCTGTGCTCTCAGACATCCTGGGTTCTCTGCAGCCATCTTGGTCGGCCCTTCAGTTTTCAAACGCCAGACCTGTAATTATGCCAGACTCCATCCAACCCAGAGAATATTTTGCATTTCCTTATTGCTACCTACAGAGATTAACGTTGCAGAGAATGTTGGACTTGAAGGACTAATTTTGACGCCATTTTGGCGGACAACTCAGTAAGACAAAGTTAGAGCTGTCCAAATCACAGCTTTCAAAGTTTACTGAAACACCTCTAAGTCATCTGAGCTGACTCTCGGCTCTAGTGCTGACAGATTTTGCAGACCACGTAGATCTAAGATTCAAAATGAAGATGGCCTTGTTTGCACAGGCCTGACGCCAGCCCTCGCTTCTCTGCCCAGTGCTTTTCCTGTGTATCACGCTTCTGTGTGTCTACCCAAGTCTTCTGCTACTGCCCCGAGTGTTTGTCATAAGCTTCCAGAGCTTTCCTTTCCATCTCCTCTGCGTGTTGCTTTAGAGACGGCGTTCTTGCACAATTCGCTGGCACACCAACTCTGCACTTGTGCCTGGGGTAGGAGAAGAGATATATTTTGTTTTGTATGGAAAAAAAAAATCTTGGCCCGAGGTTTGTGGTGAAAACGCCCATCTTTGTTTGCAGCCAAGTGTTAATCTTTCTAAAAATGTCCCTCACCCTGAAGGACAGCCAAAAGGCAGAGCCCTATTAGGACCTTGGGTTCAGATTGCAAATGGGTTTGGCTAGCTCTCTGTTGAGGTTCAAATTTTCTTGCAATTATTTTAAACATTTGTGTGGAAATGGTGATTATTTACTAGCACGGTGCTCATAAGCACCCACTAATGAAGACCTTGGCTGGTGGCTGTTAGCTCTCCAGCTCATGTGAGCATCCAGCAAACGTAATGTGTTTCCCGTGAAGGACGTAGTCCCACAAGCTGTCTGCCTTAGGACAAGGAAATGGATTGAGGCTGATTCTTAGATTCACATTTGTTTCTTTCAGTAGAGGAACTGGAAAGTTCTTGCGGAACAACCCATGTCCTGTGCTCTGTCCATCTCTTTCCTTGTGTAGTTTCTGTTTCCAGATTGCTTACGTTTAAGCTGGGGACCAGCTGCGTGATACAGGGGAGTGCCCATGTAGGAGGAGGGCTGCCTGGGACTGTCCCGTTTAGCCCACAATCTGGACAAGTCGAGCGATTTCTCTAGTGTTGGTGCTACAGACAAGGGAGTGAAAAGCAAGGGCATTCTTAAACTGTTCCCAGCAAGAAGAATGTGGATGTGTGAATTCTGTCACAAGATGCCAGGCTAGCATCACCCAGACTCTTCTCCCCACCCCTTTCACGGTCAGCGTTGCTCTCTTTGTAGGTTTCAAGCCCGATACTGACAAAATTTTATGCTTATTTAGAAGCCATTTTTAACAATCAAGGTTTTGGTTGCCCATCCTTTCCTACTTCCATGTTTCTTAGCCCTCCCCCAATCCACTTTTTTGAAAAATAAGGGTTAATTATTGATATTTATCATTCAGTGTTTTTTAGTCAATTCTTCTATGCATTCTAACATACATAGTTATCATAAAAAATACCCTTGGCTCTGATGATATTTTTCTGGAGAAACTGCTCTGATTTATAGCAGCTTGGACATTTGACAGGGAAATTCTTCTTTGATTTATTCCACCAGAAGGAAAATTATTGCCTGCATGATATTGGAGCTGATGGTATGAGCAGTGATTCTGCTGAGACCTGATGGGTTTAGCTCCCCTTTGAACACTCCCCTCCCCCATCCAGTACTGTGTGAGGTCAACTCTCTATAAAACAGACTTGCAAGGGGGCTGTAATTATGCATGTGTGGAGGGGTCCTCTCCATTGAGGATCTGAACACCGCCAAGGAGACCACAAAGACTATGTCTGTCTGTGCTTGTATGGCTTAGGCCTTATGTGGTGCTGTGCGATTGAAGCTTGCCTTAAATGATTTTATCAAAACCTGTTTTAAAATGTGTGGCTAGCCTATTGGTCCATGCACACAGGAGGTCTATGCATCTTCTGATATCTTCCTCAATATCTTCCTTCAGAGACTTGAAATTCTTGTTATACAGGTCTTTCACTTGCCTGGTTAGAGTTACACCAACATATTATACATTATTTGTGGCTATTGTAAAGGGTGTTGTTTCCTAATTTCTTTCTGTTTATAATTTGTATAAAGGAGGGCTACTGGTTATTTTTTGAGTTATTTTGTATCCAGCCACTTTGCTGACGGTGTTTATCAGCTGTACGAATTCTCTGGTAGAACTTTTGGGGTCGCTTATGTACACTATTATAACATCTGTGAATAATAATATTTTGACTTCTTCCTTTCTAATTCGTAACCCTTTGATCTCCTGTAATTGTCTTCTTGCTCTAGCTAAAACTTCAAGTACTAGATTGAATAGATACACAGAGAGTGGACAGCCTTGTCTTATTCCTGATTTTAGTGGAATTGGTTTAAATCTCTCTCCATTTAATTGGATGTTGGCTACTGGCTTATTGTATATGGCTTTTGTTATGTTTAGGTATGACCCCAGCATCCCTGATCTCACCAAGACTTTTATCATAAAGGAGTATTGGATTTTGTCAAAGGCTTTTTCAGCATCTAATGAGAGGATCATGTGTTTTTTTCCCCCTTTCACTTTGTTTATATGGAATATAATATGGATAGATTTTTGTATGTTAAGTCATTCCTTCATTTCTAGGATACAGCCTACTTGATCATGGTGTATGCTTTTGATGTTCTTAGATTCCGTTTGTATTGAGTATCTTTTTCCTCAATGTTCATAAGGAAAATTGGTCTGAAATTCTCTTTCTTGATTGAGTCTTTGTGTGGTTTAGGTATGAGGGTGACTGTGGCCTCAGGAAATGAATTTGGCGGCATTCCTTCTGTTTCTAGTTTGTGGTCCCATGCCTTTAATTTTAGGGCACAATTCCAAATGTCAGAGCCACCGAACCTGAGCACACACATCTTCCCTTAATGCAGAGGAGCTCAGAGGCTCTCGTGCAGGCTATCCATGTGACAAGTCCGCGTTCCCTCTCCTCTCAAGGCCTTCTGATGTGTGCCTCTCTATGACGTGGCTCCAAAAGTACCAGCTAGCACCAGTGAGTAGCCCCAGTGAGGGTCTGAGGTGACCTCTCTTTATGGATGCCATCCAGTGCAGGAGGAAGAACCCACTGGTGTTCTGCCGTGACATTGTATCCACACATGCAACTTAGTGTTTTCACCCAAGTGCCTGGATAGCCCAGAAGAGGGACTGGTGCTAGTGTCTGGGAACCACCCACCAGCACTCTGGTATGATTGGTCTGGAGAATGGACCAGGCTTGGGGTTGTGAAAGTTGCCCACAGGTCATTGAGGAGCATCTATGACTGAGAACCAAGGTCTACATCAAAATGTGTGTGTGTGTGTGTGTGTGTGTGTGTGTGTGTGTGTGTATGTGTGTATGTGTATGTATGTGTGTATGTGTGTGTATGTGTGTATGTGTGTGTATGTGTGTATGTGTGTATGTGTGTATGTATGTATGTGTGTGTATGTGTATGTGTGTGTATGTGTGTGTATGTGTATATATGTATGTATGTGTATGTGTGTATATGTGTATGTGTGTGTATGTGTGTGAATGTGTGTGTATGTGTGTGTGTGTGTATATAAACTTAGTTCACAAACAACATTGCTCAGCTGTTTAAAATGTACAATTCAATGTGTGTAAATTATTCAATTCAATTTTAATATATTCACGGGGTTGTGTCACTGCTACCAATCTGACATTTTCTTCACCCACTGAAGAAATCCAAATGTCACTTTCAACTGTGCTTCCAGCACTGGGCAGCCCCTAGCCTGTTTTATGCCAGCATAGGTCAGCAGGCTATGGGAATTTTGCGTAAGAGAAGTCCTGTAACCACGTATTTTGGTTGCCCACTCACCAGTGGATGGAAATCTGAGTAGTTCTGCCTTATGACTGCTATGAGTGCTACTGCTGCAAACACTGGGTGCGAGTCTCTGTGTGGACATACATTTCCAGTCCCCTTGGGTATGTACATTGACAAGTGAAAGCTGACATATGGTAATGTCACATTCAGCTTCTGAGGCACCGCCAGTTTGTTTCCCCAAACAACCACACTGTTTAGATTCCCAGCAGCTCACAAGGGCTCTGAGCTCTTCCAGTCCTTGCCTTGTCTTTAATCTGTCTTTTTGATGGTAGCCATCCTAGTGGATATGAAAATAGTCTTAGATTCTGGTCTTAAGCCAAGTTTTCCATCGTTAAAATGATGATGAACTTTTCAATGAGCTTCTAAGTGTCTGTTTCTGTTTTACGTTTGAAGAAATATTTGTTTCCTGTCCTAGTTTTTTCCCCCCTTTTTGCATGATAAAATACCCAACGAAGGCAACTTCGAGAGAGAAAGGCTGCCAGGTGTGGTGGTGCCCACCTTCAATTCCTGCTCTCTGGAAGCAGAGGCAAGTGGATCTCTGTGATTGAGGCCGGTCTGCTCTACATAGTGAGTATCAGTACAGCCAGGACTACATAGAGAGACTCCAAAGAGAGAGCTGAGTGGATTAAGAATATTTGGCTCATCATTTCAAGTTCCAGTTATAGCTGCAGGAAAGTCAAGACGGGCATTGGAAGTGGCTGGTCACACCCATAATTAGAGGCAGAGAGAGAGTGCATGTGAATGTACTTACCTCTCACCCTTACACAGCCCAGGACCCAGCCTAGGGGATGGAGTCACCCAAAGTGGTCTGACTCTTCTCATGTCAATCAACATGATAAGACAGTCTCTCAAAGACTAGCTCACAGTTCAACCTGAGCTATACAATCAGTCCCTTGATAAGACTCTTTTCCCAAAGAATCTAGATTGTATCAAGTTGACAGGTTAAGGCTCATTCTTCCTATGGGCTGTCATTTCATAACTTAGAAACAAAGTGTGTATTTCAGGTACACATTTGTTATTTCTGATGTGTTAACCTATTCCTCCATCCTGGGCTTTGTCCTCTCATGCAGATCTGCTCTAAGACACAGAAGTTTTTAATACTGATGAAGCCAAACTTGTGTGTGTTCATTTACTTATTATCTTTTAGGTATCATTCCTATAAAGGCTTTGAAACACTCAAGCTTTATTCCTGTATTTTCTTCTAAGCATTAACACTTCAGCAATTAACATTTAGCTCTCTTATTTAGTTTAGTGATTTTTTTTCCTGTATAGTGTGAGAGAGATCTTTATTCTTTTGCATGTGTATATCTCTGTGAGTTTTAAAGTAGTCACCTCAACAATAGATGGAGAGTATCTGAAAGTTATACATTTTATGAATTTCCTGGGACATGACAGATTGGACACCTAAAACAATAAGAAGCTAATTACCAGAGAGTTTCCATGTTTCTCTCTCTCTCTCTCTCTCTCTCTCTCTCTCTCTCTCTCTCTCTCTCTCTCTCTCTCTCTCTCTCTCCTCTCTCTCTCTCTGCAAGTTCTTAAACTCCATACACTGGGACTGACCAAAGAACACATTGAGACAGCACACTTCTGGGAATGTTATGCAATTCTCTTCTGTCGAATGTTTAGAAGCAGATCAACTGTGCCTCCAGGAGCTTTTTGAGTGAAATATCGTCTGAAGAAAAAGGGTGTGTGACACTCATTCTCCAGGCTCTGTGAGCTGTGGAAGCAGCAGGGAGGGTAATGAACCAACCCTCAGCAAGCCTCACCAGTCAGACCATGGCCTGAAAGCCAAGGTCACGGCAAAGTCAGTGTCCTTCTCCTCCTGTTGGCATTGGACTCTCAGACTCGAAGGTTTGACTCTCAGTCTCTGCCCTTAGAGAAGTCTTGAGAAGACTTCTAGCACCACCCCACCCATCCCAGCACCAGGCAATTGCTCTTTTTTCCAGAGGAAAGTGGTGCAGACTCTCTGTGCTCCAGTCATCACCCAAACACAGCTGCATGACCTGAGCTGTTTTCAGTGTGTGCTTGGCATTTTTGCCTCATTTTTAAAATATGGACATTTGAAGACATCTACCGAAGACCACTGTAGGATCTATTTTTTTTAAAAAAAATCACATCAGAAATCCAATATGTCTTTTTCTTTTCTATTCCCAACCAAAAGTGTGGTGAATCCTCAATTTCAAAGGTCAGTCTTTAAGAGGAATCTTGAATCATAGAATTCAAAGGACTGTGAGGAAAATGTAGGTTGGGTTGGTGATCACATCAGACCTGTTCCTTCTGACTTAATGCTTAATTCTCGGGAGGCAGCAGCCATTCATGGAGATACCCTGATACCTCAAGAAGAAAAACATTACTACTGCCTGTTACTTAGGTGACTTCTCCAGAAACTTACCCAGCTGGTCCCTGGCTCCCTTGGTCTGAATACGCAAAGATGTATTTAAGCAGCCATGGAAACACTATCCTGATATTTGTCATTTCATGAGGTAAGCAGCAGAGTAGATTATGACCTTACCCTGTATACAAGGCTCCTAGGCATCCCTAACATTTATTCGTGCAGAAACTGAAGGGCCACGAAGCAGAGATTAAGCCCCGCCCTCACTAAGTGACTGTTCCGAGAGCTTAATTGTTCAGTGGGAGTATTTGCTTGATTGACAGCTAGAGAGAGACTTTCATGAAGTGTGTGGGGCCCTGTTCCAGTGAAGCTACTTGAATAGCCATGGGAGGAACTACTGCTTCCAATGACACTGGCTGCACACTCTTCTTTTGGACTTACGCTGTCTTTCCCTGATGTAGACTTGCTAGTTTTCTCTTCCATGAGCATCCCCAAAGTGTTCGGCAGGCCAATATGATAATAGACATGGGTATATGTCTTAGTTAGGGTTTTACTGCTGTGAACAGATGCCGTGGCCAAGGCAACTCTTACAAGGACAAATGTAGTTGGGTCTGGCTTACAGGTCCAGAGGTTCAGTCCAGTATCGTCAAGATGAGGACATGGTAGCATCCAGGCAGGCATAGTGCAGGAGGAGCTGAGAGTTCTACATCTTCATCTAAAGGTCACTAGGATAAGACTGGCTCACGCTTGACTAGGAGGAAGGTCTTATTGCCATCCCCACAGTGATACACTTCCTCCAACAAGGCCATACCTCCCAATAGTGCCACTCCTTGGGCCACACATATTTAAATCACCACAGACAGTTTCAGTCCAAGAACCATGTATAGATTCCAATGGTGGCCTCTGATTTACGTATGTCCCTATGGAGTCAAAACTCAAAACTTTCCTTCATCTTCATGTGGTACAATTTGGAATAATTTTAAATATGCAGGAATGAAAAAATGATCTATTAAGTCATTCATCACGATTTTCACTAGGCCACATTATCTTCTGTGTATATGTGTGTGCATGTGTGTGCATGTGTGTGCATGTGTGTAGGTGAAATCTGTATACGTCCTTTAAAAGAAGCCTCTGTAAATAAAGCACAGGTAATAAACTACTTAATATCATACAAGGAGAGAATGAATGAATGCATATTAATTTCAAGCAAAATACTTTTCAAATCTGTGAATATCCTCCTGGCATTTGACAATTAATTTAAATCTATACATTTTTGTAACTTATAACTATTATTCATGTAAGTACAAATAATGTAAAGACTAGCATATTTGATTCTGAAATGCAGTCAGACACATTCAAACATACTGTCTGTTTCCGCTGAGTCTAGAATATGCATATTCTAAAAGTGCAGATTGCTGTATAAAGAGAGGAAAAAAGCAGGCATAGTCATCTGAGGGTGATTGACGGCTGAATTTCAGGTTTTAAAGGTAAAGCCATAGAATTACTTTAGATCATGGCTCCTGCTGCATATGTAGCAGAGGATGGCCTTATCAGGCATCAGCAGGAGGGCGGTTCCTTGGTCCTGTGGAGGCTTGATGACCCAGTGTAGGGGAATGCTAAGGTTCTGAGGCAGGAGGTGGGAGGGGGTAGCACCCTCATAGAGGCGGGTGGAGGGGATGGGGGGATTAATGAGAGGGGGAGAACATTTGAAGTATAAATAAAATAACCAATAAAATAAAATAAAAATTCTATAATTAATTGTCAAATAATATAGGTTTCTCTTTGGTTTGGGACAAAACATTCAACAATTGTAAAATGTTACATAATTTCTCCAGACTTGGGAGTGATAAAATGGAGGTTTCTGGTTTTAAGCAAACCTCCTGTGTAATGGTGAGACTCACACGAGAAGATACATACGGCGTGCTGTGGCGGCACTGACACACGCATCAGGCCATGGAATGTAGCTACCAAGAGACAGACTCGAGTGTGTGTGTGTGTGTGTGTGTGTGTCTGTCTGTGTGTGTGTGTGTGTGAGTGTGTGTGTGTGTGTGTATGTCTGTGTGTGTGTGTATGTCTGTGTGTCTGTGTGTGTGTGTGTGTGTCTGTGTGTGTGTGTGCGTGTGTGAGTGTGTGTGTATGTCTGTGTGTCTGTGTCTGTGTGTGCATGTGAGGGAATATGTGTGTGTGTGTATGTCTGTGTGTCTGTGTCTGTGTGTGCATGTGAGTGAATATGTGTGTGTGTCTGTGTGTGTATGTCTGTGTGTCTATGTGTGCATGTGAGTGAATGTGTGTGTATGTCTGTGTGTCTGTGTGTGCGTGTGTCTGTGTGTCTGTGTGTGTATGTCTGTGTGTCTGTGTGTGCGTGTGAGTGAATGTGTGTGTGTCTGTGTGTGCATGTGAGTGAATATGTGTGTGTGTATGTCTGTGTGTGTGTGCGTGTGTGAGTGTGTGTGTATGTCTGTGTGTCTGTGTCTGTGTGTGCATGTGAGTGAATATGTGTGTGTATGTCTGTGTGTCTGTGTGTGAGTGTGTCTGTGTGTGTATGTCTGTGTGTCTGTGTCTGTGTGTGCATGTGAGTGAATATGTGTGTGTGTGTATGTCTGTGTGTCTGTGTCTGTGTGTGCATGTGAGTGAATATGTGTGTGTGTCTGTGTGTGTATGTCTGTGTGTCTATGTGTGCATGTGAGTGAATGTGTGTGTATGTCTGTGTGTCTGTGTGTGCGTGTGTCTGTGTGTCTGTGTGTGTATGTCTGTGTGTCTGTGTGTGCGTGTGAGTGAATGTGTGTGTGTCTGTGTGTGCATGTGAGTGAATATGTGTGTGTGTGTGTGTGTGTGTGTGTGTGTGTGTGTGTGTACCAAGTGCACAGAGATGCTCTGTGTAGACTGTGTAGACCCTCTCTGTGCTTCAACCTCCACGTCTCAAACCAAGGCTGGTATAGTTCCCAGTGCTTCTGTGAAGCACAAGCCAGATTCTTAAGACAACGAGTGCCTGGCACACAGGAACTGCTTGGGGCGATGTGGTGGTGGTGGTAGTGATGGGATGTAATGATGAGGTGGTGATGATGATGATGATGATGATGATGGTGGTGGTGGTGGTGGTGGTGGTGGTGGTGGTGATGATGATGATGGTGGTGGTGGTGATGGTGATGATGATGATTTTGGTGGTGGAGAGGAGGATGGTGATGGTGAGATATAAATATGATTATGTTCATTTTGCAATAATGATGATGATGTATTTGGAGAAAATAAGAGGTGACTGTCTTTCTTGATACTTTCTAAAATATTAATAATAGCACTTGTCATGGCTTACAGTTGAAATATTTTAGCTCACAGTCCCTAGCACTTGGGATGGTGCAGGAGAATTGAACACCTGAGAAGCCTTATCTATATAGCAAGTTCCAGTTTAGTCTAGGGATCTGGGCTACAGCGATAGGCTGAACATCAATAAAAAGTGAATGGGAAAGGGGCAAAAGAGGAAGGGAAAGAGAAATATAGAGTTGTGTCCAGACAGAATGTGATGTCTGTCTGCAAGACATTCTCCAAAGGGAAGCACAGTTACTCACTGTTGCCTTCCTAATCCTGGACCGCTCATTTCCTCAGATAGTGCCACAGGTTTCATGCTGATGAACCAGAGCTCCTTTGTGGAGCTGTGATGCGTTGTCCCCTGGGCCACCCCTCTGCACATCTGGATAATGCACCTGACCTCTGTCTGACACACCTGCACTCTTTGCTACAGCAGCTGCTTTGGGCCAAGCACAGTGGCCTCCCGAAAACGTCATCTTTGCTTTTCTAGCAGCAGATGAGAATTATCTGCAGGGCTGCCAAAATCATCCCAGCCACACTTGGCAGACGCCTAGGCTGTGCATTCCTCATGCTAAAAATGAAGAATTGGGGGCAGTACTCTTACTATGATTTTCTTAATTCCAAGAGTTTAAAAACGGTGTGTGTGTGTGTGTGTGTGTGTGTGTGTGTGTGTGTGTAAGGACTGGGAAGGCAGCTGGGCACTACAGAGACTAAAAACGGAACGTCTGTGTTAGGAGGTAGCCTGAGCTAGCTCCATAACCCTTGCTCCTTTAAGCCCTGAGGATTCAGCGTTTTCCCAGGTTCTGGGACTTCTGTAATGAGGCTGGTACATTTTAGACCTAACACATTTTATAGACTTTCTCCAAAAGTGAATATTCTATAGTGACATCTCAGATACCAATTAGCATGTAAGTCTGGTTAGGCAGCCACCGTGCTGGGGAAGAGCTAAGGAAACCTGGGAGCTCTGGGAAGGTATGCGTGGTAGATAGCTATGGGAGGCTCCTTTGAGTGTGTTCCTCTGGAGAATGGGGCCGAGGGGGTTCCTTCCTCTTGACAGCCCTGATACTGGTGGTAATGAGCTCTGAAGCCTTCTGCTTAGACACAGAGTAGTGACCAGTGAGTTATTGCTTTGTCCGACTTCCTTCCCGTGCTGCCCCAGCTTTTAGGGCTGGCATGCGGGCTTCGATCTCACAGTCACTGTGTTTGCCGTGCGAGTGTAGCCTTGGAACAGCATCTCTGCTCCTTCTTCCCACCAGATCATCACCGGTGAGATGGTCAACCACCACCTACCTGAAGGTCACACCTGTGGGGAAATGTTCCGGCTGCCTCTCGTTGTCCTTTTCTTGAGGAAGTAAATCCCTCATTGATCCACTATTTTTATGAATCCTTCTGAGGCCTTTATTTTATTTTTTTTTTTTGTTTTTTTAATTTTTTTATTAGATACATTTCTTTACTTAGCCCAAGGCCTTTAATCCTCCCGGTGGATTGTGTCTTCACAGTGCTCGGGGTTGGGAGGAGGAAGCAAAGAGAATCAAGATAGGAAGTGGGTAGAAAGATCTTTGAGAAAGCCCTCCTCTTTCCTTCCATTAGAGAACAACGGGTTGAAAACAAAGCACATATCCGGCTGCGAATCTGAAAGGCAAGTTTCAGCATGAGTGAGTTTTTAAGAGCCTCAAAGAGGGGTTAAAACGAAATTCTGACAACCTTAACTACATCTCTTTCTGAAAGCGTCGCTGTAATAATGAGAGGCAGAGTGTCGGCAACCACATATTATGCTCCCTAACAATACTTCATAATTTTGCTTCCGTGGGGGGTACTTGCCTTTCAGAGTCTCAGCACCGCAGTTTGACTGACTGCCTGACCATAGCAATTACCTGAGCCGTTAACCCACACGTGGGAAACATAGCCGAGGTTCGCTCAGCCTTGCTGTGTCCCCTTCAGAACCAGGATGTCTGTGAGTCAGTGAGTTCTACAGCAAGGACAGCATACTGCTCCTGAGCACTAAGCCATCACCAGAGTCCATATTGATGGCTAAAGCCTAAAGACACTCAAACGACCAGACCTCTGGAAGAAGGGTCTGGGCTCCTTACGAATGTGAGGAAAAATCTTCCCACATCCATGTCACGGTCTCCTTTAGAATACTTTAGAACTGACACAAAGCAGTGAAAGGGACCCGTGTTTTGGTTTTGTTCTCTTAGCATCTGATTTGTCCAGCCCAGGGCATCTTGGTAGGTGATGTAAGCTACCAGAACCACAGCCCACAGAGGTGGCTTTCCTGGGAGAGGGGGTTTGTTTCCAAAGAGAGTGGCAGCGTTGGTCAAAGCGGCAGCTGCGTTAAACTCTAAAACTACAATCTGCAATTTGTCACAGCTCGGCAGCTTGGATGCCCTCTGAACTGAACAGGTAAAGAACAGGGTGGAGGACAGTGTGGGGCCCAGCAAACGAAACCTGGTCCCCCAATTTCAGACATGGGTGTCTTGCGCAAACTTTGTCCCATTGATGCCAGAGCCCCAGCCTTTTCACAAGTGTTTCCTTTTTTTTTTTTAATGTAGGTAACTATTTCTCATTCCCCCCCCCCATGCCCATGGCCCACATAAAACTGTTTCTTGGCACATAGGCCCCCCTGGGTTCTGATGTGTGCTACTCTTGAGCCCTCTCCTGTCTTCACTACTGTTAATTGCAACATTGTGTCTGCGTCGTCCTCAGAGCAGATGGAGGCAGAGGTTAACCATGGGTGGGTTCACTGGGATGTAGTCTTGAGGTCAGTGGTTTTTGTAGGAAAGGAAAGGAAATGGATCTAGGTAGAGGGCAAAGCCAGTTTATGATGGAGTCTCAGCGGAGGTCTCTGCCACTTTGCAAGGGGTCCCAACACTAGGGTCTTAAGAATGACTCCAAGTTGGATGATTTTGCATCTTCGTAGGAGCAATTGTCTGGATAAGGCTGCCTTGGGAAGGGGTATCCTGAGGTGCTCCTCAGATTCATTTGGGACCAACAGCCCTCCCAGGACTGGGAAACAATCTTTCCTTTCATCACAACCATCTGTGGCTGGTGCGACATCATATCTTAAAGAGAGGCATGAGGCATGTTACCACATAGTAGGGACTTTCTCTATGCCCATCCCGTCCCCTGCTCAGGGAACAGGACTTGTTTTTATAATGACCCCTGTGTGCCCCAACTAAAGTTATTAGAATAGAACCACTAAAGTCCTGAGGGATTCCCAGACCTTTGGTCTAGTCTCTGAGCTGTACTGGTGTGGCCCATAATCTATGTATGGGTTACTTTTGAGGACACCTTATCTTATTTGGTTCTCTTCATGACCTGCGGCTGTCTATACACGGTAGTCCCTGCTTAGTAGATACAAGGAAGCCAAGGTCCTTGGGAAGCTTAAGTGCTTGGCCTGATAACAAGAAAGCTGTGCTTCTTGCTTTGTAACCTCAGGTGATTTTAGGCAAACCCTCCTTCTCAACATTACGTCATAATGCCTCTGACATGAAATTGACCTTGAAATGTATGCAGGCCAGGGCGTGGTTGGCCTGGAGGGAGTCTTGTCTTTTTTAAAAGTAAAGCAGTGTTTTCGATTTGGAAGGAACTCCGGTAAGATGACAAAGGCCTGAGTGAGGGACAAAAGCTAGAGTGTGTGTGACAGGAGGGACACACTGGGACAGTTAGACAGCAGTCCCTCCTGTGGGTGACCTTCAGTACCTAGCAGCAGAGTTAGGGTTTTGTTCCGCATGAAATGCAAAAGTTATGGAAAGTCTGGAGCAAGGAAGAAGCCAGCTCTGAATTCTCAAACCTTGACTATGACAGGTGGACAGAGGAGAGATTACAGTCAGGTGGGAGGAAAGGAGAGCCTGCTGGCCACCATTTACATCACTGTCAGTGTAACAGGGACAGGGACTGTAAGAAGGAGAGGCAGGCCAATGCTTGCAGGAGGCAGACATGGTTTGGTGATTGTGTTGGCTCGAGTTTCAAGCTTCCTTCCTGAGAAGATGGATGAAGTGTGGAGAGAACATATTTTAAATTGTAGAAACAGAGTCTTGGTCCTCCAGAGAGACTGTGTGTCAGGATACATAGGAACCCTTATGTAGGAATCCACACAGATGCTGCAGTTTGGACAGCCTGGCATTAGGCAGAAAAGCCACCCAAGGAGAGAGCATTGAAACTGCACATTCAACTGTGTACGCGTGCATGTGTGCATCGTGTGTGTGTGTGTGTGTGTGTGTGTGTAAGTGTGTGTGGGTGTGTGCATACTTGTGTGTATGGGTGTGTGTGTGTGCATGCATGTGTGTGTGCATATGTGTATGTATGGGAGTGTGTGTGTGTGCATATGTGTATGCATGGGTATGTGTGTGTGAGTGTGTGTGTGCATACGTGTGTGCATGGGAGTCTGTGTGTGCATATGTGTGTGCATGGGTCTGTGTGTGTATGGGTGTGAGTGTGTGTGTGTAGCAGCACATGTGGAGGTGAGAGGACAACTTGCAGGTGTTGATTCTCTCCTTCAATCAAGTGGATCTTGAAGATACAGCTCAGGTCCTCAGGTCCTCAGGTCCTCATGTTCATCATCAAGTGTCCTAGCCCTCTGAGCCATCCTCTAGCCCATACAGTAGTTTCTAGAGGGCGCATTATGTATATTGTACCATTTCATAGGAACAAACTGCTACTGACAAAATGACTGGGAATTTAGTTTGGGGTTACCACATGCATTAGGACTGGAAGAAGAAGAAGACCAACTCGGGATGGAAGTTTTACGGAAGCTTCATTGGGCTGCTTCCCTTTGGAAGCTGAGCCCCACCTCCCCCAGGTGGCAGTGAGCACAGATGGCTCTATGTCCCCATTACTCCTTGGCTACCTGGTTCACATGCTTTCCTGTTAAACCATTATCCAAGCTACTCGGTTCTGTCTTATTTAGAGGAAAGGATTATTACCTTTCTCCTAATGACAAGATAATTGCGGGATCCATGTTGGCAAGTAGTCCCAAATCTCAAAGGTTTAATCAGAAAATGCTGCTTAAAGAGTAAGACGAAGCGACTCCTTAATGTTGAGAGACAGCATATTAGAGCCCCTTTACTCCTCCAGTGCACAAATATGTGCATACGTGTGCATTGCAATGTCTTTACTTTCCCCCGGGGAGTGTGTAAATTATCTAGGTGCTCCTCCCGATAGAAGTAAGGAATCTCAAAAATCACGGGTGGAAAGAAATTTCTGCTGTAGAAATTTTCAAAGTGGTTTACCCTCCCAAGTAGCAGGCTGGTGGCCTGTTGTCCTTTCCTGGTTATTAATACATATAAATTGAACATTTCCAATTATATGCTTGTTCTCCTGCCTTTACTAGTGAATCCCATCTTTTTTTTTTTTTTTTTTTTTGGTTCTTTTTTTCGGAGCTGGGGACCGAACCCAGGGCCTTGCGCTTCCTAGGTAAGCGCTCTACCACTGAGCTAAATCCCCAGCCCGAATCCCATCTTTGAGACATCTGAAACATCATTTGTAAAAGGGGTCTTGCTACACCATAGAAATTGTACTACACCTTGCAAATGACAAGCAGGTCATGCTGTTTCTCTTATTAAGCTGTCTTCTCTCCTCTCCAGTGTAATCCCCTGACCCTCCAGAAGACACTTGTAGCCAAAGTGTTATATCATTGCACCCCACACATCCTAAGCCTCTGGTTCAGTGATTTCTTACATATGTGACCATGGAGTCAACAGCCAGATACAATTTCGAATATGCCCCTGCCTCTAGAAGGTTCCCTCCTCTGACCTTTTGCAGCCTGCCCTTACCTAGAGTCTGCCCTTTAATGATAATTGTGACACAGGTCAGGGACACATGGGATTTGTGTGCAATGCTCTCATATCAATAAGCTTTAAGATGTACTCATTGGAGTGTGCTAGAGTACAAGGAAGTCCTTTGACTCCTTTCCAGAGGTCACTTGTATAAGAGGAACTGTTTCTAATCGAAGGACTAATCTCAACTTTTGCCATCACAAACAGCACACTTTAATTATACAGAAGAGAATTATTCTGCAGATGAATGACTTCATGCATTTCTGTTCTCTAAAGGAGGACACCGTTTTTTCACAGACACTAGTCCCTACTGATGACCGCACCCCAATATTCTTCTGTGTTTTACCTGAATCAGATTTCTTTGTTCCGTGTGTGGATGAGACATCAATGTACTTCATGGGTTCTCGGCAACTCCAAAAGTTCTTGTACTTGTGAGAGTAGACAATACAGAAGGATTCAGAATTTGATAAATAACCAGATGGCATCATCCTTTATAGAATATCCAAGAGAAGGCAAAGGAAGCCAGTACAGAAAGGCGCTGTTTTCCTTCTATCTAGAGAGCATCTCCTTTATAGCATTTTCTGGGGCCCTGTGTTAAATCTAGGCTTGTTCCCAATTAAGAATCTCAAGCAGAAGTCTTAGACTCGTTTTCAACCAGATTCAATGAGTAAAAGAGGACTTGGGGGACATGTGTGGTGACGTCCAGAGGAGGCGTGGTCTTCTTTCCAGGAAGATAGTTCTTCAGACTAAAAGGTTTCTAAGGACACACTAGGAGAGAAAGTAGAGTCTACCACAAAAGATCTTAAGTTATTCATTTCGAGAATTCTTCCCTAATTCTTCAGAATTTTCCTTCTTAAATTGCTCTTGGAGCTGGTAGTCTCATCAAGGGAAGGTTATCTGAGGTGAATTAGGTTAAAGAGATTCCTTTGTTCATTAGTCATAATCAAGAGACTGTTCCCACACTTTGCTCCTTCTGTGAAAAGATGGTGACAGTGTGCCTCAAGTTCGGGGGTTGGGGTGGTCTTTGAAGACCTTTTATGAGGAAAAACTGTGTCTTTTCATGTGTACACACACACTCAAGACCACTTATTCTGTACTTGAACTATAGCTGAATCCAAGTGGCAAGGAAGAGAATCGTGTTAGCCTGTAGATGTGTCAGCATTACGGAACCCAGGGACAGGATATTGTAGCACTATTGATTACATTTGTAGAGTAAGGAAAGTTTCTAACATACAAAATGAAACATGTAACAAGGAACATAATAGCTTTTTATGGTGAACAAGTTTTAATAATTCAGAACCTAGAAAATGTAGAGATGCATAATAAATACTTATAAAAAAATACCATTTTCCAATCCTTTCTTCAGCTCTTATCTCCAGGTAGTAACCATGGCTAATGGTCTTTTTCCTTCTGTTTTTAATACGACTACAGAATGGGTGGACAGGTGGATAAATAATGGAGAAACAAGAGCCAGCTGGGTAGATTGAGAGGGATGTAAAGTGTTTGATTAATTGATTGATCAATTTCTTAGCCAGACATTTCTCTGATGGTTCAGCGATAAGCAGAAGTGTGTGTCTGTGTGTGTGTGTGTGTGTGTGTGTGTGTGTGTGTGAACTTTCTGTGAGTTTGTAATTCATAAGAGAGAAATATATATTAATTAGACCAGGGTAATTGCATAATTATGAAATAAATCAAAATCAATGTGGGTTTTTGGGAAGAGAGCTAATTCTACTAAAGTCTGAAGGAAGAGTGGAAAACTGAAGTAGGCTGGAGAGAATGTTTCCAACAGAGGCAAGGGTTTGTATAAGAGGCTGTGCTAGAAGGACCAGGGATCATTCAAGAAACGAAAGGTGACCAGCATGGCTGAGCCTGTGAGCTGGTTGGAATCGACCTGGGAGACTAGCACAGAAGCAAACAAGGAAATGGCAGACGTCAGGCACTGACTGAATAACATGTCTTTTGGAAAATAAATGTCACATGATTGTAAATGGATAAAAATGATTGAGTGGGAATGAAGAAATACAGTTTCTTAATTTCTCTGTGCCTTTAATATATAAGAAATTCAACATTCATTATTCAACTCTTTCATCGTTTTTCTCAATATGTTCTGAAGATTCCCTGTTTCAGTCATTTTTTTAATGACCCTGCTGCATTTTATGGCCTAAATGAGCTAAGATTCTTTTAACCATATTGTACATATGGAGTTTGTTTATATGTGTGTTTATTGTTTGGGGTATTTTTAATCTTGGGGTAAATATTTATGAAGATTTGCATGTGGCTATTTGGACAAACAAACCTGAGCAATAAATTTCCATCAGTATACTTCCAGCATTAAAGGGGATACACTTAATATTTGAAAAATATTATCCAGATGCCCCTAAATAAAGCTTTTTGCTAGTTTTATCAACACTGACAATTTATGAGGTGTTTATGTTTCCTCTTCTGTCAGTAACTTGAATGTGGTTGTAACTCTGATTGGTACCAAGTCCTTTCCTGATTGTGTGTGTGTGTGTGTGTGTGTGTGTGTGTGTGTGTGTGTGTGTGCATCCTCACTGGACATTTGTTATTTTCAATATCGAGAACTTGTTGATCTTCATCTAATAGTCTGTTATTTTCCCTTAATATACTAGATTTTCTGATCGAGGATATTAGCCCTGCCTGAGAGAGGAGAGAAACACACATCATGCTCAGAGGCACCTCCAGTACCTTTCTCTTCCCATCCCCTTTATCAGTTGTCCTGAGTCTGTGCTCGGCTCTTTGCTCTGCACTCCTTGCATTTGAAGATAAAGTTTCTCACCACATTCTTCCTGTTTAAATCCAGATTCTACACGTGAGAGAAAACAAGGCAACACATGGTTTCTCTTTAATTTTAGTTATTTAGTTACTTGTGGGAATAAGGGTTGGACTATGGTTACTTAGTTACTTGTGGGGCTAAGGGCTGAACTATGGTTACTTGGTTACTTGTGGGAATAAGGGCTGGGCTTTAGTGGCCTGGACAAGCTGGGTAAGCATTCTTCCATTGGCCAACCCTATAAACACCTTTTTCATTTTTTTTTCTCTTCCATTTTGAGACTCGGTTTTACTGTGTAGCCAAGTCAAGCTTTGAGATCGCCCTGCCTCAGACTCTAGAGAAGCTGAGATTGTAGGGCTGTACAATCAACCCTGGATTACAGTGTGATATTTCTCTTTCTACCTGTTTCTACCCATTACCCTCTCTTCGGGTAGACTTTTAGAAGATAGGGTCATATTCCAGTCCTGTCAGTGTAAAGCCTTGAATTCAGATTGTAGTAGTATTTGAAGGGCAATTTAGATGGAGAGTTTTTGATAGAGTGGTCCTGTAGTACCCTGGCTTTTTTCACCACAACCAAATCAGCTTAATGAAGGAACAGTTTAGTTTGGCTTACAGTCGCAGAGGGATGGGATCCGTCACAGCAGGGAAGGCCAAGTGGCCAGAAACAAGAAGCCAGCCAATCACATTTTCATCCATAATTAAAAGGCAGAGAGAAAGGAAATAGGAAGTGGGTGGGGCCAGGCTGTCACTCAAAGCCCAACTGGTTGGATGGACTTCCTTAAGCTAAGCTCTGTCTTGTAAGGTTCCATCACCCAGTTGGCTCCACCAACTGTGAAGCAGGAGCCCATGGGAGGGGGCACTTCTCATTCAAACCAGCACACAGATTTACATGGAAATAGTGAAGCTACGGAAAAGAGAAGAGAAGGGCAGACTTGGTGAGTTGGGGGCATTCAGGAGAGTAAAGGGTAAACCTAGAGGATGGTGAAGTTGAACCAGCCAGGCCTTGCTGAGGAATCAAGAATGAGTTCTGGGCCCTAAAGATATGGCTCAGCGATTAAGAATACTGGCTGCTCTTTGGAAGGACCAAAGTTCAATTCCCAGCACCCACATGGTTCACAACTATCTGTAACTCCAGCTGCAAAGGACGCAGCACCCTCTTCTGGCCTCCTTGAGCACTGAACACACACATGGTTCACAGACATAGATTCAGGAAACACACACACACACTCACACAGACACAGACACACACACACACACACACACACACACACTATAAAATAATTTGAAATGGTTCTGGATATAGTGTAAAGCCTGGATCTGGATTGTTAAATATTAACAGGAAATGTGTACTTTATGGATGTGAGAGTGACATGGAGGGAAAGTGAAGAAGGGAGAAAGCAGAAGCAGACCCGTATGTTTGCTGTACCCAAGGCAGTTAGTTGGCTTTAAACCAGTTTCTGTAGCACTTTTAATCCTTCCCTCTCCCCTTCATGCTGCCCACGGTGAAATGAAGGTGTTACCTTTAGAGTGTCTAAGAAACATTCGCCAGGGTCAAGGAAGGCCACAGGCAGATCCAGGAAGAGACCAAATCTAAGATACGAAACAGGAAGAGTAGTAAGAGATCCTGATGGGTTCTGACACACTGAGTAGGAAGGAGGTGTGTAGAACAGAGAGGAAAGGCTCGAGCTAGGTTTCTCTGCCAAAGAAGTTGGGCAATGGGAACAGTGATTTTAAAGGAGGATAGAGGAGACTGAGAAATAGCATGGGTCCGGAAGAGTACTAATTGGTTTGCTGTGCACTACTGAGATTCTGGAGACAGTGAGCTGCCAGGCTGGCCTGCCTCATCAGAGAGCTCTTGAATGGAGATCAAGAATTGATATCTTATGTATGAACAGTTCAGTGGCTTAGCTCTACACTATGGGGCAGGAGGGACATTAAAAGCTTACTTTTTGAGCCACCTTTTCAAACTGTAGATGTTCATCCCAGAATCCCTATGCTGAATAAGGATTGCCTTTCTAGTACCTTCTGTTCCTGGAAGGGGGAAAATGGTCCAGACGATACCAAGAATAAACACTCAAAGGCTTTGCATGGCAACCCTCCTTCCTCCACTTCAAGGACCCTGTGTCAGGTGTGTTTTTCTCTGGGCTTTGGTACCTAAGTGTAAAGATTAGTTGTATTTCTATTATGTAGTTTGGGTGTTTGTTTAATCTTCTTTTTCTTGCACTTTTCACCCTAGATTTTATCTTATTGTTATCACTCATAAAAGAAACTTGAGAATAAAGTTTATATAGAAACTCGCTTATGAATGAAGTCAGTGCCTACAGTAATATTTGTATTTTTTAAAAAAAATATCACACATGGTAACATATTTCTGATCACTCAGTGTTAGTTCTTAGAATGTCTCCAGGAAGCCTTTCTCAATCTCCTCCTTTCTGCAGACAAAGGCTCTGAGGCCCCGATCCTAGTAACCACAGTCATGGGTCTCAGTCATGTCCTCAGTCTTACTATCTGCATTTTGGGTTCCTATTTCCAAGAGCTCTTCTCTCCACATGCACAAGCTCAGGAGATATGTGGCAGGCACTCTTTTTTTTTTTTAATCTTTATTAACTTGAGTATTTCTTTTTTTTTCTTTTTTTTTTTTATTAACTTGAGTATTTCTTATATACATTTCGAGTGTTATTCCCTTTCCGGGTTTCTGGGCAAACATCCCCCTCCTCCTTCCCCTTCCTTATGGGTGTTCCCCTCCCCACCCTCCCCCCATTGCTGCCCTCCCCCCAACAGTCTAGTTCACTGGGGGTTCAGTCTTGGCAGGACCCAGGGCTTCCCCTTCCACTGGTGCTCTTACTAGGCTATTCATTGCTACCTATGAGGTCAGAGTCCAGGGTCAGTCCATGTATAGTCTTTGGGTAGTGGCTTAGTCCCTGGAAGCTCTGGTTGCTTGGCATTGTTGTTCATATGGGGTCTCGAGCCCCTTCAAGCTCTTCCAGTCCTTTCTCTGATTCCTTCAACGGGGGTCCTGTTCTCAGTTCAGTGGTTTGCTGCTGGCATTCGCCTACGTATTTGCTGTATTTTGGCTGTGTCTCTCAGGACAGATCTACATCCGGTTCCTGTCGGCCTACACCTCTTTGCTTCATCCATCTTATCTAATTGGGTGGCTGTATATGTATGGGCCACATGTGGGGCAGGCTCTGAATGGGTGTTTCTTCTGTGTCTGTTTTAATCTTTGCCTCTCTATTCCCTGCCAAGGGTATTCTTGTTCCCCTTTTAAAGAAGGAGTGAAGCATTTGCATTTTGGTCATCTGTCTTGAGTTTCATGTATTCTGTGCATCTAGGGCAATTCAAGCATTTGGTCTAATAGCCACTTATCAATGAGTGCATACCATGTGTGTTTTTCTGTGATTGGGTTACCTCACTCAGGATGATATTTTCCAGTTCCATCCATTTGCCTATGAATTTCATAAAGTCATTGTTTTTGATAGCTGAGTAATATTACATTGTGTAGATGTTCCACATTTTCTGTATCCATTCCTCTGTTGAAGGGCATCTGGGTTCTTTCCAGCTTCTGGCTATTATAAATAAATAAGGCTGCTATGAACATAGTGGAGCATGTGTCTTTGTTATATGTTGGGGCATCTTTTGGTTATGTGCCCAAGAGAGGTATAGCTGGGTCCTCAGATAGTTCAATGTCCAATTTTCTGAGGAACCTCCAGACTGATTTCCAGAATGGTTGTACCAGTCTGCAATCCCACCAACAATGGAGGAGTGTTCCTCTTTCTCCACATCCTCGCCAGCATTTGCTGTCACCTGAATTTTTGATCTTAGTGGCAGGCACTCTTAACCACAGTAGGAATTTCTCACTGAACCATTCAGTCTTAGAACAATTCAGGGGCCATCTTGGGACCCAAGTCACTCACTGTAGCCTTTTTTGGTGATTGTAACAGAGATAGCAGATCAATTAGGACATAAATTTTACTATAGTTATCCCAGCAACTACACTATATTTGTTCCTTTCTATTCATAACATTAGACAGCATAAGTAAGTTTGCCTATTAATGAGTAGAAAGACTTGTGACTTGTTGAAAACCTTTAAAGGGATAGAATAATTTCCTTACCCAGACCTGTTTCTGTCTCGTTCACAGTGAGGTTCTTTGGAGGCCATGTTACTTGATGACAAAGTGGGTATAATTCAACTTTGCAAACAAGAGGAGAAAAACTGTTCAAAGACTCAGCAACTTGGGCCATTAAGAGGCCATGTGATCTTTTCCAAGTTTTGTTGGGAGGTCCCCAAATCTCTCGTCTCATATCCCTTCTTTCTTGGCTTACACAGGCTACACGTAAATTAGCATTAACTTGTTATGTAGCTGTTTTCTAAGTCTCTGATTTCTAGGCCTCATGGAATCTTCAGCTAAGAATGGGTCGGAAGGTTTCTCTTCCCAGTTTGTGGGGATGGGAAGATAGGCCACAGGAAAACAGCTTTAGAGCAAAGAGCCATCAGCATTCAGCTATGAGGAGTGATTCTCTAGTGGGAAGGTTCTATTCAATCATAGTATCACATATACCATACTCTGAGCATATGAAGTCCCATCAGGACTGCTACCGCTTAATGACTTAGACGTAAAACTGCTTCTGAACTTACTATACTTAGTCCCTAAAGTCATTCTGGCAAGGCTGAATCTGGGGGTGCCAGGATGACAGTATAATCACGTCTCTTTCTCCTTCTCTGATGCAGTCTTGTTATGCAGTGTACTGAGCACTACTAATCGCCCACCCTAGTATCATCCTAACCGATAATGACGTACACATGGGCCAGTGTCCAAGACGATGGCACCTGTTGATCCCACTAGGTCATGAGTGCATCTTTAACTTCAAGAAGTAGAATATTATCTTCCCTAACCCTTGGCCACAATCGAGAATGAAAGACCCTGAATGAACCTTTAAGAAGGAAGGGCTCTCTGGCTATACGTTTGTGTTATTCTTTGTTGTTACATGGTCTCACATAGCCCAGGTTGGCCTTAGTGTATAGCTGGGGATGACACTCAATATCTGATCCCCCTGCCTCTGCATTTTAAGTATTGGGATATGGACAAAACACTGTGCCTAGTTTGTGCAGTGCTGCAGATCAGCCCAGGACTTTGTGCGTTGGACGCAAGTCCTCTACCAACTGAGATGCATTTCAGCATCTGCTGTTGGTTTGAGCAAACTGAGGCTGGCCTCAAATTCACACTCTTCCTGTTCCACTCTCTGGATTGCTGGGGCTATAGACACGTACCCATAGAATTGTATTTGCATTCATAGAATTAGGAGAGAGACATGAAGAGGAAGAAGTCGTGACATTCTACTTCAGAGATCGGGCAGACTACATGTGTCACTGCTGTCAGTTTTATGATGGGCGTTGCGGCCATGGTGACTTTCAAACACTGGATGTCATTTGCTGTAAGACTGATGAGTCTTGTTACTTCGGCACTCAGTTTCCTGACAAGTCAGCTGGAACTAATTGAAGTTTGGTTTCAGGCATTGTTAGGGCCAAAGTCAACCTGCCCCAGCAAAGGTGTCTAACATGAACCCAGAGAGTTCTCGGCAAGGACCTCTGTCCAGCGGACTGGCACACCAGCATCTCATGCTATGTAATGGCTCCTACACATGCCTGTTCACAGAGCTGACCAGGAGTTGTGCTTTGCTTACATTTGATGAAGGTCAAAGGTAACCCCTGTACAAAGCTCACTGTCCTATCCTAACCCATAGGTGCCCGCCATATCTGTCACTGGAAACCAGGAGCTATCTCCTTCATCCAGATTTTTCTCTCTTGTGGCCCCAGTTTCCAGACATGTGGTTTGAAAGAGCCATAAAGCAGAAAGTCACACTGTGGCATTCGTCTTCCCTCCCCTACCCCCTTTATTGGCGGATCCCAGTGTCCTCCACTGTGCAACTGTGCCTTCAGATATTTCTGTGCAGGTCTGCATTCCGCTTTGCTCTACCCTCCATTACAGATGCAATTAGACCCCTTTGTAGAGAGTGACTGAGAGATGGGTCAGTGGATGAGAGTGTTTGCTGTACAAGCATCCCCGGTCCAAGTTGGGAATCACCAGAATGCAGGTAAACACTGAGCGTGGCCACACATGGCTGCCCTTCAAGCTCTGCAACTCCAAGTCAGGAACAGAAAACTCACTGAGATTTGCTGGCCACCCAACCAGCTCCAAGTGCATGAGAGACTCTGTTGTAAGGGAAGAAGGCAGAGAGTGATACAGCAGGACACACGATATCACCCTGGGCCCTCTTCGTATGCAAAGGTACCTATACTCCCTGTCACCACCACACTCATGCATGCACACACACTCATATGCATGCATGTATGCACACACACTCGTGCAGGCACAGATGCACATGCACACTCGTGTGATGCTGTGACTGCAGCATAAATAACTTAACCACTGACCAACTTTATTTTCATTTGCCCAGCCCCTTATATCTACAGGAAACTTTCTGATATGCTGAGGAAAGTTTAGGCATCTTTTAACGTTAATGTTTGAAAATGAATATATAGAGTAATGATGCTTTTATATATGCCTTGTTCTTTTTCAAGTCTTCTCTCATATATTACATCCTGACTTCAGTTTCTCCTCCCTCCACTTCCTCCAGTATCTCCCTCCACCTCCCCTCTCCCCGAGATCCACCCTGTCTTAGTTAGGGTTTTACTGCTGTGAACAGACACCATGACCAAGGCAACTCTTATAAAGGACAACATTTAATTGGGGCTGGCTTACAGGTCCAGAGGTTTAGTCCAGTATCATCAAGGTGGGAGCATGGTAGCAGGAAGAACTGAGAGTTCTACATCCTCACCTGAAGGCTGCTAGAATACTGACTTCCAGGCAACTAGGATGAAGGTCTTAAAGTCCACACCCACAGTGACACACCCACTCCAACAAGGCCACACCCCCTATTCCTATAGTGCCACTCCATAGGCCCAGAATATACAAACTATCACATTTCAATCCCTGCCACCCATAGACTTGTTCAAACATATGTGTCTATGAGGGCCATACCTATCTAAACATAGCATAATGCAAAATACATTTAGTCCAACTTCAAAGGTAACCATAGTCTATAGCAATCTCAACAATGTTAAAAGTCCAAAGTTCAAAGACTCTTCTGAGATCCATCCAATCACTTACCTGTAATTCCCAAAGCAGGACAGGAAACCAGCCGGTCAAACTTCCAAATCTCCATGTCTGATTTCAAGGAGGTCTTCATATGTGGTCAAAGCTGCTGAGTTCTGCTGCTTGCCAGGACTGGAACATGGCCCCTTGTTCTAGTCCATTATCCTAGCTTTCTGCTTTCCAACTTCTTCATTGCCTAAGCTTGGCTGTCCTCGAACTTGCTCCATAGACTGACTTTGAACTCAGAACACTGGGATTAAAGGTGTGGTCCACCAAACTTGGCCTTGGACTAGCAGTTCTCCTAGTACTTGCTGTGTTCTAGGCTGGCCTTGAACTCAGAGTTCTTTTCTTTGCCTCCTGTGATTGAAGGTTTGTACTACCATGCCTAGACCTAAACTTAGCTGAGTGGGATCTTGCTACAAGGTCACTCCTCCCTCAATTCAATTTATTATCCTTGAACACAGGATTCAGCTCCCTTCCACTTCCTGGTGCCCCTTTAATACCATATATTTTATATTTTTCCTTTCTAAGCTTGCTATACTTATTCAAAATGCTTTTCATGAGACCTAACCAAAGAACAAAGTCTCTGCTGGCTTTTTTGAGATGTCTTTTGTCAATGTAATTAATATGAATCTTTTTACCTTAGCCTCAGCTAGACTCTTCATATAAGGGCAAAAAGCAGCCACATTTCCACACTGCCTGGGCCCAGCATATATAAACCATCACACACACCTTAGAAAAGAGCAGGCCTCCCAGGGACATCAGTCACATATTGCATGACAAGCTAAAATAAGACCAGGGCCATATCATCATATCAAGTCTGGACAAGGCAACCAAGTAGAAGGAGAATGGTCTTACAGGCAGGCAACAGAGTCAGAGACATTCCTACTTCTCCTGCCAGGATTCCCACACGAACACCAACCTACTCAACTGTGCCATGCAGAGGGACCTAGATCAGAGCCCTAGGGGCTCCCTTGTTCTTGCAGATTCTCCTCTCACACTCTTCCTCCTTGCCCCCTCTGCCCCTCTCACCAATCTCTGCTCTCTGTGGAAACATCCATTTTCACACTGAGGTCGCATACCTACCATTACTCACCATTCGGGTATTTTAAAGCTCAGAGGCAAAGGATCGTATTTATCTCCTATTCCAAGTGCCCTAGTAATCTCTAGTCCTATCTATAGTCTTGTAAATGTCATGACTTCGGTTTCCTGAGATTAATTCCATTTGCACTATAATTTCTTTGTGCATCCATCTATTGATGGGCTTCAAAGGTGGTTATATTTCTTAGCCATTATGGCTAGCGCAGCAAGACCCATGAATGTGAAAATAACTCTATAAAATATTGACTCCTGGAGGACTCTAAGCCCAGGAGTGGGAGAGCTCAGTCATATGGTCGTATATTGACTTAAGGTCCATCGGGTATGTGCCCGAAGAGAGAAGTGGATTATGTGACCATCCTCTCACCCAATCAGAATAACTAGCGTCATGAAAATAAATGGCTATGATTGCCAAGGAGATGTAGGGAAAGAAGGGCCCTGACAGCATTGCTGCTGGGAAGATAAAACTGTGCAACCACAGTGGAGTTCAGCATGGATGTTTATCTAAGCAGGAGAAAGAGTGCATTCACACCAACAACAAAGGACAATTCCCACCTCTCAGTGGCTTACGGGTATCTTGGAGACCATCTTTGATGGAAAATGGGTAACCCTTTTATTATTAGTCTCCTTCATTGTCTGCTTCCTTCTCTCTGTGTGATATGAACATCTAGTTAGAGTTATGCAGAAACAGGAAGGGCTTACTGTTGGGGGAAATCTAAGTTCAAGTCCCAGCCGGCCTCAACACCTCCACATGTAAGACAGAACAAAAACCACCCTTCGGGGTGGTGGTGAGACACATAATACTTTCCGACTTGCTACTTTCCATCAGTTTGTCAATGCAGGATAGGAAAATTTAGCTTCGGGGGCATTTAATCGTGACTCCTGCCTGAGAGTGTTTCCTCTTTCTTTCTGTATAGACAGCTATTCGAATCAGAGAGTGTCTGGAGCGTATCACTATGACAGAGCAACTGAATCAGAATTGTTATTTGAAAGAAAGTGTGTGCCACCTAAGTAGGGTTGTTAACAATTGTTCTTTCCGAAAATGTTTACATTTCTTTCTATTTAAAAAAAACTTCGATCATAACACTTGAATCTTTATGAGTCATATAGGAAGAGAGTTACGTTGAAAGGATTAGTGCATTTGAGTGTTGGATGTCTAATATTGCTAACAGTTTTGTAATCAAGGCTTATAACTTAAACAAAACAATGGACTGTGTTTAACATGGTTAGCATTGCCAAACACAAACATGTGTGTATGGTCGAGGATGCTAGCTGGATTTATGCTTTGGAGGTAACAGGGGGATTTCTAGCTCTGCCCGTACTCTGGCGAGTACCGAGTACTGCTCTGTGAGCTCTTTCAGGAGGGATGACTGTTTCCTTCCTCTACAGACAGACACCGATGAGGAAGATGTCCCTCTGCCTTCTGCCTATGCTTTCATACCATAAAACTTCAAGGAATACATAGTGCTAAAAAGTCATAATCCTAGCAAATATTAATATTCTAACTTTAATCTCTCCAACTCTTTCATTCATTATTTTATCAAGACTGAATTTTTAACTTTGCAATTGCTTCATTTATTTGTTTTTTTAGCAACAAAGCAATGGGTTTCATTATCAAAATATCCCACATATTTGCTTTGAAAATCGCCGTACTAATCTTCAAGTCCTTTTCATTCTAACAGGAAGCTAAACAACATATTAAGAGTCTTTTAAAAAAAGAAGACAGGACTAGGGTGAACCTCAGTGGTAGAGTACAGGCCTAACTTGTACCAGGCCCTGGGTTTGACCCCAGCACTGCAAAAAGTGAAACAAAATAACACACACAAAAAAAACCCAGATATCTGGTTACTTATTTAAATGATGTAAAACAGTAGAAAGTAATAATATATGTATAGTACTTTCTATATTCATTTCTGTTTGTACTGTCAGGAAGAATATTTGTTTATTAATATAAATACTTGAGTATGAATATGAGTGTTGCCTCTGAAACTATTTCATATTTAATAGTTGTCCCGAGACTCCCCAAAGTCAGCACAGTATAATTAAATGCATAGCATTTGACTCCGCTTGCTCCTTGGGTCTTTCTTTTCTACTTGAAATAATTGAACTATTTTACCTACTCAGAAAATGTACCTGTTTCTTGGTTTCTTTTCCAAGTGCATTATGAGGTGACTGTGTTTAGGAGTCCTAGAGCCTGTTTCGATTCCCTGCTATCCAGTCTTCCTTCACAGACAGCTTGTCAAAGATCTGTGTGACCTATCAGTGTCATCCTAGCAAACGTAGGGGAAATGGTCACATTTATGTTCTTGTTCCAGCAGCCAGGACTCATGACTGACCTCCAGGGTGTCAGCTGAGGACTTGGAGAATCTGGTTGTTTGTGAAGTCATATGATTGGAAACTCACCCTTGCAGTCAAAATGCCCTGCACTGAATATTCTCCTCCTTTTAGGAAGGATCAAGATTAGGTAAAGAACTGGGTTCTAATAGATTCTCTGGTTCCTCCTCACCACCAGTGTGTTTGCACGTGCCCCAGGTACTTCAGATCAGGGCAAAAAGAGCAGCCTGGAGGCTCCCTTTAAGTTATGAGAGCCAAAGAATTTTGTCAAAAATTAGTTATTAAAAAGTAAGCAAAAGGAAAGAAAAGTAGTTATTTCTACTCTATGTTGGTATTCTCCATTTTAAGGCATAGAACCATTTTTAAAGTAAATATTTGTCCTGCACCCTGTGTTTAAAACTGATAGATTTTTGCAAAGCTATTTGACTTCACAGTAGAATGGGGCTGAGTCCAGAGTGTTGTCTCCCTGGCCCAACTGTGCCTTGTCATTGAGTCTGTTACGCTCCTTGAGATTCCATAGGGACATAATCTGAAGTCTTTGCAGAAGATGGATCTCGGAGAACGCCTGGTGGCCCGCCACATTCACAGCTCTGATATTCCCTATGACAGTCTCTGCAAATTCCTGACCCTCTACCACATTTCCCAGAAGCCTTTCTTTTTCAGAGCGATAGACAAAGATTAGGGAGCAGGAGTCTTCTCACCTCTTAGATATGGAAGCTCCCAACTGCTCTGGGCCCGCATGTCTTTCCGCATTTATGGGAAAGGACTCTGGAAGCCAGTGTTCCTGATGGCAGGGACAGGGTCATGGTTCCAAGGTTATTGGGAGAGAAGAGAAAGAACAAGGTGGTGAACGGAAATTGAACTCAGTCTGCTACAAGAAAGGCTTGAACACCACTCATGCTAGCTGTGGCCAACCGCTAATACACATGCTTGTGAAGGCCCTTAAATATAAAACATGGGTTAAACTGTCTTGAAATGGTTCTGGAGCTGTTCTTTTTAGTCAGCCTATAGATGAACACACTTGAAAGTGCCTCAGAGTGTCCAAGGGTAAGGCCTCTGTTTGCTGAAGGGAGGTGTGTAGCTTTGACAGTATCCTAGCCAGCCTGAGGATGTGTCTGCTGCTGTGCCTCTGACAGAGTACAGGTGGGGAGTGAGGTCTGCATGTGTCCTTCAGGAAGGTGCTAGAAGCTCAGTATTCCCTGTCCTGGTGCATCAACAGACACTAGGTGCTAGATAGAAATGAAGCCATGTGTGATTTTGATATTGAGAACGGTTTCTATGATGGCTTTCCAATACATTGCAAGAAGAACTTACAGGCAATATAGTTTATTGACAAATTATCAGTAGTAAGAAAGAGAAGGCCTCCATCTGTCTTTAGTTGGAAAGACAGTAGGATCGTGTCTTAGCCTCGCATTCATTTAGTTAAAATCCTCTTTCTTGTGGACTTAAACCCCTCGTGGTGTTACCCAGGGTGTCTAGGATCTTCAAAAATGTTGCAAAAAAGATAAATTTGTACCTCTTTAGGGGGTTTCTTTATCTTAAGCTGACTTTCCCTCTTAAAAAAGAAATCATCTATGATTGGCCTATGGCCTATGTTCAGATGATGACTGTAGTTGAATGCCTGGCCATCGCAGCCATCGTGGTGAAGCTGGCTTCACAGTGGCCAAGGCTTCACCCATTGGCCCAGGGAATCCCTTGCCTGTTTGAGTCTATAAGCTGTAAAGCTGTGGTTGATAGAAGAGAGTCCTTGCTCTTATTCATATTGGGAGTTTCATCAGCCAAATCTGAGTGATTAGAGGATATTCAGGAAGAGTAGCCCTTACCATCTGTGGAAGGTTTAGGTTTGTTTGTTTGTTTGTTTGATTGTTTGTTTGTTTGGTTGGTTGGTTGGTTGGTTGGTTTGGGGTTTTCTTTTCCTGCGTTTAGCACAGCATCCACTAAAGGAATTTTCTGTTCCTTGTACACAGAATGCACACTTCACCTAACATACTATCATAGAGCCATCCTGACAACACTGTTACAAAACCTGTCACAGGAGAGTGCAGAGAAACCCTGGATGTGTGGAATATATGAGCAAGAAGGAGCATCAAGTCTGTATTTTTCTGAAAATAAGGATTCCAGGCAGTGGGATGCTGTGGGAAGAGTGTGGGGAATGGCACCCTCAGAGGAGAAAGGATTGTCTGAAAAGAATTACAGAGTGACTGTGCCCCTGACAGAAAGTCAGCCATGGTTTAGAGTCAGCATCCCCCTTCCAAAACTATCATGTTGGTCCGGCTCTAACCAACTGTTGGCATTGCTGCTGGGCCTCAGTAGTATGTACTCGTATGTATTTCAGTTCCAACGTAGTGTTCCATTGTATTTGTGCTTAAATAACCGGCAGGTTCCCAGTAAAGCTAACATGAACAGCTCCCACATGCTCCTGGCCCAGTAAATGGGACTCAGCTCACCGAGTCAGCTCCTAAAACTCCGGTGTGACGTGTGTGCCCAAACTCGGGGAAGTGCCTTAGGCATTAAATACATGACAAAATAAGCAGCCATTTCCCCATGATGGCCAGTCGAAGGCGGGATCCTTCTTGAATTACTTGGGTTCTGTCAAAGTGGATGACAACTGGGAACAGAATCTGCCGTAGAGAGGGTAGGAAGAGAAATGAGATGTTTTGCTTGGTGAGCCAGTTCAGTGCGAAATGCCGTTGCTTAATCTGCCTGCTGCTATCTTAGACAGGAGGGGTTCATTAAAAAGCTAAACCGCCTGGAGGGCAGAAAACAGCCTCTATGAAAAGGTGACACCAACAGGTAGACTTCTATCTTGAGGTATCTTTCTATGGGAATTGTACTCACTATTTTCTTTTCTCTCTTCTGTTTGAAGTTGTTCCCAAAATGTAAGGTTCCCCACGGGGAGGCCATGTGAACCATTGAAGTTCCTCTGAAGCCAATCTGTGTAGGGCTTGTGGGACCGTGTTACCAGTCAGACATAAGAACTTGTAAGACTGAATGAGCTCAAACCCCGGGACCTCAGAGTTGAGAACGGCAGGTGAGGAGCCGCTCTGCACACTCCAGTGAGTGGACCCTGGCAGTCACATAAAGTAACTCCTGGACTTACTCCCCATGCTAATGAGGTATCTAGATAGCCTTAAGCCTGCAGCCAATGAGCTACCCTTCCTGGGCATTGCCCTAACCGAATTCTAATCCTTCCAGGCATGGCCTCCCCTCTCTGCCTAGCACTCTGAAGCCTGGAGGAGAAAGGTAGACTGCAGACCCTGTTCATGACTCCCAACAATATGCCATCGGTGGTGCCCAGGTACCCAGAGACTGCCATTTCCCTGTCTGTTAGGCTAAGGAAGGCGTGGGATGTGGACCCCCATTCCAGACTTCATTCTGCCTCTCCTTCAGTCCTCTACTCAGCTACTCACAAGCTAGGAAGCTAGGGGAGAGCTCCTGCAGAGCTGTGCTCAGTCAACAGTGAGGAAGCATGAAGTGTCACTCTGTGGCGGGCATCGCAGATTTCAGGGTGGTGCCACTGTCTCTTCCCTTCTCCATCCTAAAGTGCATGTGTGTCTTCTGATGCAAACACAGAAGGTGTCTCTATGGCATAGTGTACATCAAAGGCAATGTCAACACCATGGCATATCTGTAAAGCAACTGATCACAGTGTTTATAAACTGTGCCCCAAGCCTCTCAAACTCTACTTAAAGATTCAAAGGTTGACCAAAGGAAACCCAGACTTCAGACAAGCCACGAAACACCCCACACCTCCTGTTTAGCTGAATAAAGTAGCAGTTCCATACACAGGGTCAGAAGAGTGCAGGCATTCAGCAGGAAAGCGACTTGATCAGGGAAGCTGTCCCTATCGTGCTTGTCTGTCTTCTGAAGGGAGACATAGATGGAGGAAAGGAAGAGAGGCTCGGCTACACCCCGCTGCTTACTAGTTGTTCGTGGCCAGGTAACAGCCATGAAAAGAACTGCCCAAGGCAGCCTTTCCTGGTTTTCTTCCTTCTCTGAGGCTCTGCGAGCACTTAGCAGCTTAGCTTGTGTCTGGTCTTATTTGGTTTGCAGCTCATACTGCTTCAGACTGGATGAGGGCTGCTTTGCCTTTTCCTTACTTACAGGAGGTCTGTAAGAGTCCAGTTACATAAAATATGGGGGAAAGTGTTATAGTTAGCTACACAGGCCAAGTCTCACTGACACAGTGTGCTAGGCATCACTCTCTGTGAGCTCCAGATCAAACTGTTCTTCCAGTGTGTGTGTGTGTGTGTGTGTGTGTGTGTGCCTATGTCTTTTGTGTCTGTGTGTGTGTCTGTGTGTGTGTCTGTGTCTGTGTGTGTGTCTGTGTCTGTGTGTGTGTCTGTGTATGTCTGTGTGTGTGTGTCTGTGTGTGTGTCTGTGTATATGTGTGTGTGTCTGTGTATGTCTGTGTGTGTCTGTGTGTGTGTCTGTGTGTGTCTGTGTGTGTGTCTGTGTGTGCGTGTGTATGTCTGTGTATATGTGTGTGTGTCTGTGTATGTCTGTGTGTGTCTCTGTGTGTGTGTCTGTGTGTGTGTCTGTGTATATGTGTGTGTCTGTGTGTGCGTGTGTATATGTCTGTGTATATGTGTGTGTGTCTGTGTATGTCTGTGTGTGTCTCTGTTTGTGTGTCTGTGTGTGTGTCTGTGTGTGTGTGTCTGTGTGTGTGTGTCTGGTCTGTGCGTGTGTCTGTGTGTGTGTGGTTGTGCGTGTGTCTGTGTGTGTCTGTGTGATCTAGTCCCTTTATGGACTTTAACTTCTTTCTTGGCTTCAAGTGTATCTATGTCCTGTGCTTGCCACTTCTTCCTTGTCACTGAGCCCCAGGCATATGTTCCTAATCCCAGTGTTTAGTCCTCAGCACATGTGACCCAGCAGCAGTCAAGTTACCCATGTGTTCCTTGCTTACTCTTCTGGCTTTTGTCCATTGTTGCCCGTACAGATTTATTGGGATCCCAGAAGTATTGTTAAGACTTGACTAAGTGCAATCTACTTGTGTCACAGCGAGAGTCCTCAGGAGTAGCTAGTCTGCCGGGTCAAAGTGAGGCTTCTCAGAATGTGTTACAGGCACTGCACTCTTGTTCTGAATGAGAGAACGCAAGGAGCGACATGGCCACTGTCTCTCAGTGCCAAAGTCTAGCCTACCAGATTGCACAGCAACCTGAGCTTCCAAGCCTGATTTTGGTCTGCACCATTTGAGGCAAGTTCCCAAGAGAGAGCTACATAAGAGACCATAGAGTCTCCCTGGCCACAGGGAACAACCCAAGAGCAATCCATATTTAACATCTGAAGGTCTGTTTCTATTCCTTCCTCTAAACTGACCATGTTTTATACCACTTCCTGGCTTTTACAGCCTCTCAGAGCATGTCTAGTGTGTGGTCAGGCCCTCTCCAGTGTGTTCTCGACCTCAGTCCTTAACTGCTTTACTTGCATGGAGTTTCGCCATGCCCGTCTCCCAGTGAATGAAAGCCCTTGGAAGGTGAAGATTCTACTTCCAGAGCTAACATTACACCCTCAGCCTCTCTCCTGCCCCTAACGCATCACACGTGTTTAAGTGTCGGTTGGCATTATTTGAAGGAGGCATCTGTGATACAACCACTGCCGCTGCGGATGTGAAAGGAGAAGCCCCCACGAGTGGAGACACAATGGACCTCCCACCCCTTGGAGTGGTCAGAATCCACCTGCCTGGGGAGTGGGCAAAGACAGGTGCAGAGAACAAGCAGCCAGGGTTGGATCTTGGAGGCTCCTTCATTGCTACTCCCCAGCCACAGGTTCCCCTAACATGGAGCAAATGTGAACTGGAACCGTTCGGTTACCCTGACCCCTTGCTAGGACTCATGTTTCTGCCCAGGCCTCCCTGTAGGTACAATGACAGCTACAAGCAGAGCGAGTGGAGAAGGCTTTACACAGGGACTAAGTTACTTCTTACTCAGGTCTGACTAAAACGTCTATACAACCAACACAGCACAGAGTCTGCCTCCAAAGACTGAGGTAAGGCCATCTGGGGAGTGCATGAGAGTGGCCGCTCTGCCCTGTGACGATTAGGTGACCGAGTTTTCTAAGACAAGTCCCAGTTTCAAGTACTTCATCCCAACGTATTTTAAGTCTGTTTCTATTTTTCTTTTTTATTTGCTTGTTTTTGGGGGGGCAGGAGTATGCTTCAGTGTACAAACATATATCTAGCCTGCCTGACCAATATTGTAGAATCCCGGGTAAACAAGTGATTCCGACCTTTTAGATGCACTACGTGGGATTTCAGCCACTAAATTTGATGGATGACAAGCCACCTGCCTTAGAATGTCCTGTTTTCTTCTCTCGCTTACACGGTTTCCAAAGGTAAAAGAAGAAAAATATTAGATCATTCTTTTACTTTGAAAATAGAAGAAAGCTAGAGAGGAGAAGAAAAAATTAATGAGTTAGTGTTTCTCACGTGTTTTCAGAAGTGAAACTCTAGAGAAATACAGAACATATCATTTGATGAGACTTTCACAAGCATGAATACCATTTGATCTGTCAGTGTTCGAAGCTCAAACCCTTAATGAGGTTAGAGCAAGTGGACTTTTCTAGCCGATGCTGTCCCAAGGGTGACTGACGTTCTTGTTTACAGCCGTTGTATTTGTGCTTCCCAAAGTTACCTCACAGTTCTAGCCGCGAGCTGTTAATAGACTTGCTCTTTACCGAGAATCTTATCTACAGCCCAAGTTTCCAGACTGAACTGTGCAGGGCCCTTACGAAGCAGCCATGTTATCAAGGTAGGCGAAGCAGTCCTCGTCTGTCAGAAAGTTCCAGTTTTGTTTGTTTTTGTAAAGCCTGGTGACACCGAGTTGACTGGAGTCTGTGTGGTATTAATCATTTCCTGTCCGCAGCCTGTGAGCTTGCAAACAGAGGGGAGTGTCCAAAGTGCCCTCTGCCTGGTCCTGCCCACCCCGGAACTCTTCCAAGTTGGTAGGGAGTAGACTTTGTGTGTGCGTGCTTTGCTGGACTAGTGCACCCTTTCAAGTAACTGCTCCCAAAGACGGTAGGGACTTGCACTCTTGTATAAAAATAGCCAGGGATTCTGCTTGTAAACAGCGGGCTCAGAAATATGTTCCGAGATGTCATGAAAGCCTTCAGAAGTGGTGCTATCAGGAAAAGTAGGGCTGGGGAGTAAGGTGGGAGGTAAATGAGGGCGGCGGGGGAGGATTCGATCAGAGTGCATTGTCTGCATGCAGGAAAAGGTCACAGGGGTGACACCCAGCATTTCGTACAATTAATATGCACTAAAATGACATTTTCTAGTAAATGCTACATTTAAAAAAAAAGTATGTTTCTAGATGAAGCAGTTTACATGAGCGGTGGAGTTTGCTTTTCTGGCATATTCTGAAAACATCTGGAAATAGCATAGACATGAGTAATATTTTTGAATGGATATCCTGCCATAGCAATCTAAGTGCTTATATGCATAGATGTTCCTATATTTTGAGCATTGCCTTGTTATTGTGACACATTTGTCAGTGGTAGGTGGCGTTATCTGCTTACTTCTTAATTCTCTAAAGCAAAGCTACATCTTAAGGGACTTATTGATCCATCCAAATGCTTGCGTGTGACAAGTAAATGTGAGTGTTCATTCCTTTCACGTTTAAGTCTCAAGAAGAGAGTTTCGAGGACAGACTTTCCTCAGGTGCTTTCCTGAGTGGAGAGGAATGCGTGAAGAAGCGCCCGCTTTGTCACCTGCTGGTTGTCATTCTTCTCTTTGATGTGGGTCCCCAGAGCACCCTTCCTTCCCACAAAGAGTGGCACAGTCACCTAAAGCGATGCTTCTTATTTTCAGACAAATAATGAGGCAGGCGGATTTAGGACTCTGGGGCTCAGGCCTGGATTTGAATTCTGATTCACATTCTTTACCTTTCGAAGTCCATTTCTTCCCCCTTGAATGGGAGGAATCAATATCGACCTCTCGGGAACAGTGTTAAGGTCAAGAGTCACACATGGGCGGTTCCTAGCGGCTCTCGGACCCCAAGGCACACAGCTGTTACTACTAATCTGAGAAGTGGCTGGCACACAGTGGGTGATCTGGAAAATGTGTTTTCCTCCTTTCCTGTCCTGCTCGCTGTCTCCCCTCTCTTAGGGCGACACCACCGACCTGTCATTCCATCAGCAGATGGCATGCAAGACGATAGACATCACCTCCGACTCCATCCCGGGCTGACATGTCTGTACACCCAGAGGGCAGCATCTCGGTGACATTGCCAAACTACTCTAGTTCCTTCTGGCGTCGTTTTCTACCGCCCATTCGCTTTGACAGAGCTGTTTTGCTGATACGTCATTTTCACCAATAATTAATAAGCATTTGCATTAAGAAGCCGGGTATTTATTTTTTTTTACTATAAATTTTTTATAGATGACAGATACCATAAACATTTTGCAAAATTCCATAAAAAATAATATATTGGTAATAACATACCATAATACACGAATATAATCTGTCTTTTCCTTATGTCTTTGGAGTAAATTTCATGATAACCACCATCTTATATGACAATTCTTCTTAGGCAGAATACAAGTCAGTGTCATTTTTTTTCTGGTTTACAGTACTATGTTGCTTCTCATAGTTTTGAAACTTTTCTTTCACTACTCATTGATGTGCCATCTAATTTCCTAGGTTAGCTGGTAAGTTTATAGGAATCTCTGTTATACCAGATGATGTCACATTTCACAGAACTGGAGAGCTTGTGCAGTAGGGACTCAACAACATCAGAGACTTTGGATTGATGGTTCTATTGTGCAGTTGGTGCTGGCATCCTGTTTCATGAACTTTGCGTTACTGTTGCCATGACAGTATTTCCTGAAAAATAACAGGGAAGTCACTCACTTTCCATGTATTTATGACTTGTTCTCAATAAATGCAGTTATTCAATAAGCAGAACCCTCTTCACTGCTTTTTTATGCAAAGCGTATTATATCTTTGATTTACTACTTTCGGAATGAATCAAGTTTCCTTGTTTTGCAATTCACTTCTCTTTATCAAAGAAATGTCTATGGATTTTATTGGTCATCTTTATTGCCTTGATTTGATACTCTACCTACTTTTTTTTTCAGTTACTACTGTACTTTATTGTGTTCAACCAAATCACCATGTTACAAAAATAGCAAGCTGCCATAATAAAAAATAAGGCTCCTCTATCCAGCACCAGATAGCATCATTTTACTTTCAAGCCTAGAAATTGCACACTTGTATGTAAACCAACCGAAGATGAGGATTGAGAGTTCATCTTGGTGGATTTTTCCTTTGATGAATATGAAGTGTCCTTCCTTATCTTTTTTGATGACTTTTAATTGAAAATTAATTTTATTTGATATTAGAATGGCTACTCCAGCTTGCTTCTTCTGACCATTTGCTTGGAAAGTTGTTTTCCAGCCTTTCACTCTGAGGTAGTGTCTGTCTTTGTCTCTGAGGTGTGTTTCCTGTAGGCAGCAGAATGCAGGGTCCTCATTGCGTATCCAGTTTGTTAATCTATGTCTTTTTATTGGGGAGTTGAGGCCATTGATGTTGAGAGATATTAAGGAAGAGTGATTATTGCTTCCTGTTATATTCATATTTGGATGTGAGGTTATGTTTGTGTGCTTTTCTTCTCTTTGTTTTGTTGCCAAGATGATTAGTTTCTTGCTTCTTCTAGGGTATAGCTTGCCTCCTTATGTTGGGCTTTACCCTTTATTATCCTTTGTAGTGCTGGATTTGTAGAAAGATATTGTGTAAATTTGGTTTTGTCATGGAATATCTTGGTTTCTCCATTTATGTTAATTGAGAGTTTTGCAGGATACAGTAACCTGGGCTGGCATTTGTGTTCTCTTAGGGTCTGTATGACATCAGTCCAGGATCTTCTGGCCTTCATAGTTTCTGGCGAAAAGTCTGGTGTGATTCTGATAGGTCTGCCTTTATATGTTACTTGACCTTTTTCCTTTACTGCTTTTAATATTCTTTCTTTATTTTGTGCGTTTGGTGTTTTGACAATTATGTGACGGGAGGTGTTTCTTTTCTGGTCCAATCTATTTGGAGTTCTGTAGGCTTCTTGTATGCCTATGGGTATCTCTTTTTTTAGGTTAGGGAAGTTTTCTTCTATGATTTTGTTGAAGATATTTACTGGTCCTTTGAGCTGGGAGTCTTCACTCTCTTCTATACCTATTATCCTTAGGTTTGATCTTCTCATTGAGTCCTGGATTTCCTGTATGTTTTGGACCAGTAGCTTTTTCTGCTTTACATTATCTTTGACAGTTGAGTCAATGATTTCTATGGAATCTTCTGCTCCTGAGATTCTCTCTTCCATCTCTTGTATTCTGTTGGTGAAGCTTGTATCTACAGCTCCTTGTCTTTTTTTTTGATTTTCTATGTCCAGGGTTGTTTCCATGTGTTCTTTCTTGATTGCTTCTATTTCCATTTTTAATTCCTTCAACTGTTTGATTGTGTTTTCCTGGAATTCTTTCAGGGATTTTTGCGATTCCTCTCTGTAGGCTTCTACTTGTTCTCTAAGGGAGTTCTTTATGTCTTTCTTGAAGTCCTCCAGTATCATGATCAAATATGATTTTGAAACTAGATCTTGCTTTTCTGGTGTGTTTGGATATTCCGTGTTTGCTTTGGTGGGAGAATTGGGCTCCGATGATGCCATGTAGTCTTGGTTTCTGTTGCTTGGGTTCCTGTGCTTGCCTCTCGCCATCAGATTATCTCTAGTGTTACTTTGTTCTGCTATTTCTGACTGTGGCTAGACTGTCCTATAATCCTGTGTGTCAGGAGCGCTGTAGACCTGTTTTCCTGTTTTCTTTCAGCCAGTTATGGGGACAGAGTGTTCTGCTTTCGGGCGTGTAGTTTTTCCTCTCTACTGGTCTTCAGCTGTTCCTGTGGGCCTGTGTCTTGAGTTCACCAGGCAGGTTTCTTGCAGGGGAAAAGTTGGTCCTACCTGTGGTTCCAAGGCTCAAGTTTGAGAAGCCGGGTATTTATAATGGAGCCTGCTGTTGGTTTAGGTTCAGTAAGGCTCGCAAGCGGTTTGCTTCTGAAACGCCCCTCAAAGACTCTTGGACTGAGAGCTTGGTCTCCTGAGAGGCACAAAGGAGAGGTGACAGAAACAGGCTTTGGAAGGTGAGGCTTCATGGGAGGTTCTTGGCTGGGACTCTAGCTCCTTCCTCTTCTCTCTTCTTCTCTCTGATTATGAGAATTTGGGGGATCATTCATGCACCCCCTTGGCAGAAGGCTCCCAATCATTTATTCTCTGGAGCCTCTGACACGATGAGCCAGGTAAGACTTCTCTCTTTGTAAGTTTATTGGTTGGAGCATTTTTTGTTACCGAGACACAAAGAAGAAGAAGAATACGAGGACTGGGGTCAGATTTCAGGGTTTATACTTCAGAGCATGGTGGGTGTGCAGACTTGACCTCGCTCCTTTCCCGGGCTCTATGGTGCTTCTCCTACCCTATACAGTTCAGATTTATCTAAGTCATGGAAGTAATTAAAATTAGTTAAAGGCATTGGCACTCACGTCAAGACAAAACGCTGCCGGATTTTCTTTCTCATCTCATCTCTTAATATGCAAGGTTAGATTACTACTAAAATTAACACACATGACTTGTCTGAAATCATAAAATGTGTTATTTGATGTGAATAAGCTTAAAAATGTCAGCCCATTCTTTTATTTCTTGTCTTTAAATTGTACGAGGACTTAAGACATTCTTTTCCCTCACATAGTCGCCAAAAGATGTTTCCTATTTATCTTTTTTTTACCCCCAGACTATTTCCAAAAGATCTTTGAAAAAAATTTGTTCAAAGAAAATACTTTATTTTTCTCTTCCTTGAACTTCACAGTTTGGTTTTTCAGAACATCGTACAAACGAGTACCTCATGGACCAAGCACTTTGACGTACTGAAGACTGGAGCAGATTGCTTAATAATATCTACCAAGGGCCCCTGGGGCTTTAGTCAACACCAGTGCCCTGTATTTGGCGTGAATTGAATTATACCTGATTTATTCTTGGATGAGAGGGTGTTGGAAACATTAAGGACTAAGTTAATGAGCTCGCTGCAGAGGTCTTTAAGAGTCCTGGGGCCATGATTGCTGTGGTAATTTCTAACGCTGTCTTGGATTCTGAAACTCCTGCAGCTGGCCTTCGCTGGGCGAAAAGCTTAAGCAACTAAGGATCTAAGCTTGCGCCTGAAATATCTAGCCTCAAGGAAACATGGCTTACTAAACCCTGATTTATTTCCCCTCATGGAAACACTTCAGAGATCCCTTGCCCCCACCAAAGAAGCAGTGTTCATTGACCTTAAAATCAAGAATTACCCTAACTGGCAGAAGGGAAGCTTGAATTTTCCCACCGGTTCCTAGCAATTGTCCCCATCTGCATCCGCCCTCGATCCTTCCAGATTCTAGCTGTTGCTGTGACCATTTCCTAAGAAGGGTCCCGAAGTGTAGCGGGGGTCACACACCTGAGCATCCCCTATCCCATCAGTGTCCCCTCAGTCGTCTTCTGTGACCCTGGTGAAGGTCATTTCCTTTCACGCCCAGCATGTACTCGAGCTGGCTGGCAGCTGTAGCACGTGCGAAGGTCACATATACTGCTTCATTGTAAGGATAGTAAGTGCCACCCTGTTTATGGTATTGAACGGAACAGGAAACTGCTTTCCCCAAACTTAATCTGGCGTCTAAGAGACCATTTGAGTGAAATCTTGACTATTAAAGGAATAGTGCTAGGGAGAGAGAAAGGAAGAGGGTCCTGTGGGAACAGGGGTGCTAGTCTAAGCAGGTTGGTGTGAGAAACTACCAGTAGAGAGGTGACACCCAGAGACATCTCCTTCTAGAGAATAGTGGGTACAAAGTCTTTTGCTTGGAGGAGAAGGCAGAAGGTTGGTACGGCTTGACGGTATGGATCAGGGAAGAGCAGCAGGGCAGAAGGCAAGGCCAGAGGGATCTTCAGCAGGAAGAGAGAGGCTTTAGCACTTGGTAGACGCAGAGCCTGGCAGGCTGGGGGAGGGGCACTGTGCCTCTCATTCAGACTCAAGTAGGAGCTACCTCGGGCTTGCGGAAGGGGAGAGAAGAATCAAACTTCATATTTAAAAGAATCCGTAATCGTGCCTGCTCTCATAGGATACCACCGTTCCCGGAGCTGCAAAACACCTCGTGCCCTTTCCTTAAGTTACATATGCATTCCCTGTTATTTTGGCATAGCTAAGAGGCTTAGTTGGGGTGGGTGTCCCGTGCATAGATAGGAAGGGTGCTGTGACTCAGGCCAGGCTTTCAGCCCATAATATTAGGGGTTCTCATGCAGCATGTATGAGCACCGAAGTCTGGGGGCCCCAGGACCTTGAACCTGCGCAGCCCTTTGTGACGCGCCTGACACGCCACGGAGAATTGTTCTGCTGGCATGTTGCTTTGTTGTCATTGTTGCTTGATGGAGGTGTCAACATGAATTTCAAAAATCTGGAGTTTGAGTTTTTTTTCTCTTTTAAAAAGAAATAAATAAAAGGTCAGAACATTCTGCATTCATCCACCCAGATTTCTCCAGTGGAGCTGCAGGAGCCAACCCAGGGCCTCTTTGCCTTGGCTGCACAGCAAAACCACACGAGGCACCTTTTCAGGACTCACGATAGCCATCAGCCGCAGTGGCAGTTTGATGAGTTCATATTTTGTGGAAGAAACACCCTTAGAAGGAGCGCTGGCATATAAAGGATTTTTACCTGGAGGTATTGAAGCAGCAGTGAGTAGTTAACCAAACATAGCCAGACCTAAGCCACATGGAAGCCATCCCTGCTAGCAGCGTGACACGGCGGTTCTGTTAAATTCTTTAAATTATTCCTTTTATCTTTTGAGAATCATGATAGAAATACATCATTTCTCACTCTCCTTCTCTTTCTTCCTTTCATCCCTCCCAGTTCTGACCTCCTCTGTTTCATTAATTGTTATTAAGCGTAAGTGTGTGTGTGTGTATGTGTGTGTGTGAGTGTGTGTGTATGTGTGTGTGTATGTGTGTGTATGTGTGTGTATGTGTGTGTATATGTGCGTGTATGTGTGTGTATGTGTGTGTGTATGTGTGTGTATGTGTGTATGTGTGTGTGAGTGTGTGTGTGTGTGTGTGTGTGTGTGTGTATGTGTGCGTGCTTAGTCTGAATAATGCTTCTTTCTGTGTGTTTTCAAGGCTGGTCATTTGGCGTTAGACAACCAGTTGGTGTTCTTCCCTGGGGAAGACTATAGATTCCACTCTAGGCATTCCTTAGTTGCCCATAGTTCTTTGTGTAGGGTTGAGGTCTGCTGGCCTTTCCCCATCCACTTCACTATGTCCACTGTTGTTGTTCCTGCTCAACTCATGTTAGGCAGTTAAACTGCTGATACTTTATAGGTTCCTGAGAGGCACAACAAACTTTACAGCAAACTTCTTGGCTCTCACAGTCTGCCTGTCCCTCCTTCTGCTGTGTTCCTTGAACCTTTGGTATGGGAGCAGTTTGGTAGAGGTATCAGTTTGGATTGGACTCCACAGTTCTGCATTTGGGTTGACTTTGGTTTTCTGTAATGGTCTTCATCTGTTGCAAAGAGGGGTTTCCTTACTGAGGGACGAAGGCTGCACTCATCTGTGGGTTTAAGGACAAATGCTTTAACGTACTTTAAGAATTGTGTTGGTTTAGTAAAGTAGCAGTTGTAGATGCTCCTCCAAGATCCATTACTATATTAGGCCTGGGTAGTTGACGAGGCTTCCATCAAGCATGGTTCCCCTCTAGTTGAGAGTGTCCTAAGTTCAAACCCAGAGCCGTTGGCCACTAATGTAGCCTTAGGGTTATTGTGCTATGCTGGCTAGTGTTGTGTTTCGTAGGCGTCATGGCTGTTTAGGACTGTTGGTTGCTCCCTCTTTTGGAAGCTTGGATGACACTTTCTGGTTCCATGAAAGCTTGTCTTCAACAAAGAAGCTTTTAGGTCATTTACAGTTTATGGATCTCTGGGCCCTGACATAATAGTTCTTGACATTATTAAGTGTGAGAATTACCTTGGACACTTTGAAAAATTGAGCAGGAATAGAGGAACTGGAGGAATCCATATTTATAGACAATTCTCCATAGGTTCCCAGTGTTCAAGAAGGTTGGAGAGCCAGTGATACAGAACGATGCTTTCAAAGCCTCAGCATAAGCACGTATCACCCAGAGATATCGTTAGAGGGCAGTTCTTTATCTGAGACTCTGCATTGCTAACAGAAGCAGGGACTGGCTGACAAAGAGGCTGGTGCTACTCATCCCCAGGCGCACTGAAGGACCTGTGTGAGGAGAAGGTGGGCGGGTTACCATGTGGAGCAGCAGTGTTCCACAACACACCCTTCATTTAAGTGTAACAGAAACTGTGAGTGAGACACACAGTACCATTGACTACCAGCGTATCGCTGAAATTTAGACATGAAGCTGGAGATGGCTTGTGGGATAAAGCAGTTGCCATACAAGTATGAGGACCAGAGTCTGAGTTCCCAGAACCCAGGTAAAAGTTTCTGCCCACCTGAAATCACACAACTAGGGAGGCAGAGATGCACCCCAGAGCCATCCGGCTAGCCAAAATAGCTGGATTGTCAGGCTCCGGAGTCACTGTTGTCTCAATTAATAAAGTGAGAAGAGATGGGGAAGATTGCCAACATCAACATCAGACCTTCATACACATGAGCACACAAGTACACATATATATGCACATATGCATACACACATGCATGTACACCATACATGAGAGAGATGATAGATAGATGATAGATAGATGATAGATAGATAGATACAGACAGAGCTATGCATAGCCAGACTCCATAGAAAGACAGACAGATAGATACAGACAGACAGAGCTATGCATAGCCAGACTGACTCCATAGATAGATAGATAGATAGATAGATAGATAGATAGATAGATGATAGATAGATAGATGATAGATAGATAGATAGATAGATAGACAGTCAGAGAGATGCATAGACAGACTCCATAGAAAGACAGATAGATAAGTAGATAGATACAGACAGACAGACAGAGCTATGCATAGCCAGACTGACTCCATAGATAGATAGATAGATAGATAGATAGATAGATAGATAGATAGATAGATAGATAGATAGACAGACAGGCAGACAGATAGACAGGCAGAGAGATGCATAGACAGACTCCATACAAAGACAGACAGACAGATAAGTAGATAGATACAGACAGATAGACAGAGCTATGCATAGCCAGACTGACTCCATAGATAGATAGATAGATAGATAGATAGATAGATAGATAGATAGATAGATAGATAGATAGATAGATAGATAGGAGACTGACACCAAAAAGGTTGCATAGAGGAGATAGTGGAGTATGTCCTTATTGGTCTTAGAAACTTCCCCTAAATCAGCACATGAGACACCCACTGCAGTGTGCTTCACAATGTTTAGTGGTTCGGTTGTTAACTCTTTGATGTGCTTCAGTTTTGATCTTTGGTTTATTCTCTACTGTTAGGCAAAGTTGCTGCTAATTCACAAATTCTGAAGCAAGTTTGGTTTACCTCATTTGCTGCTGCATCCTCTAAGAGAGACACCGACCAGGTATTTTAGAGGCCTTCACAATGGGAAGAAAAAAATGAGCAAGCTCATACCAAAGGCTGGAGCAAGGAATGAAACCCAACTGGGGGCTTGTTGTTAAAATTTGGATATTTTTCAACTACGTATTTTTTTTTCAGTTTTCAGTGACAGAAAAATGATAGAAGTAGAAGGGAGATTGGCTTGAACCAGTAAGAGCTGACAGGTTTGGACTAATAATACACATTTGTTTTTAATACAACATATACTTGTTTTCTCTGGCACGTTTCCATAGAGAAGTGGCAGGTCTGTGACTTGTGCCCTTGTAGCTGGACATATTTACACCCTCATCGAACAGTAGACACACACAGCAGAGGAGACACCAGCGGATATTTTAGCTTAGCACTCGAGGTTCTGAGCATCCCCCTTGCTTTCTGGAATTCCTTTTGAAACCCCAGCTACCATCGAGATCTCAAAGACCCAGAAGCTGGCCTTCTGGAGAGATCGAGTATGGACCTCCTAAGGAGCCACCCCTGGCTGGGCATAGTTTTCCTGTACCCCTGTCCCCCAGCCCCTCTGCAGGTGAAGAGTCACCTTGAGCTTCCCACCCAGCGGACTTCAGTGAGCACTGCAAAGCAGAAGCACCCACCAGCTCCACCCCAGCTTGCAGAGGAATGAGGTATAACACATGTTCTACAGTAGTCCATGACTACAACCAAGATGACCCCATTTGCAACTCAGTTTAAAACCTGGTGCAAGAGTTATGTTCCTCCTGCTTATCAAGGACCAGTGCACTTGAATTGCTTGTCATGGAAGTTAGGATAGCATAAAGAACGTTAGGGACTCAAGACGTCTGTGTAAAGTTTTTCCTTCATCAATCTACACAATAAGCTGGCGCCTCGTCTTGTGAAAGATGACCAAATGGCCTAGAGGTTTGTGGTATTCCTGTAGAAAAATAACCATATGTGAATCAACCGGAAATTTTTAATAGGGAACAAAAATACATCCTGAAAAAAAATAATTCAAATAAATTCACACCAATAGAAGAAACAGAGCTTAACACCTTTATAAATGTTTAAGGAAATTTGGAACAAGATGACTTTCAGGATAATGAGAAAGGGTAGAACGTTCTTCAATTAATGTTAGGTCAACGGCTGACTATTTCAGGAAAAACAGCAAAGCAGAAGGCTTAGCCATTGCTTAGGCCAAAATAAATTCCAAGTGAATCAAGAATTACAACATGAAAACAACCATTTAAATGCCAGACTCATTTTAAAAAATAACTCTGGAGTGCATACGCCTTTTTAAAGCAAGATGCAAAAACTCAAATGCTGTGAAGGAAGCAATTGAACTACAAGAGGAACAGTTCTTTATATCAACCACAAAATACCATCAACAATCAAATAAAACACCACACAGGAAAATGTATTGATAAATCAAGCATCAAAGATGCTTTTAATCCCTATGTAAAGAGCTCCTACAAATCAACAAATCACCATCAGAATGCATCTTATGTAAAGAGCTCCTAGGAAACAATAAGTGAAAAGGCCATCAAGAGTAAGACTGTTCTTTCATCCATTTACTGAGTATCTCCTGAGCTCCTCCCAGAAGCCAGTCACTGTGCTCAGATCAGAGGTTATAGGGAAGCAAAGCGCTTGATTCCTTGTTTTCTTCTAGCTGACTTTCTGTCCATGACCAAAAACAGCTTGAGGAGGGAGGAGTTTGTTTCCTCTTACTCTTTACAAACGTGGGCTTAAAGAAGAAAGCACGGAGCAGTTGCTGGCTTCTTTTCAGGCTTACACAGCCCAGACCCACCCATTTAGAGATGGCATTGCCTACAGTAGGCTAGAACTTACTGCATCAGGCCACAGGCCCGTGTGATGGAGACAATTACCCCACTGGGGTTCCCTTATGCCAGCTGACTAGATTTGTGTCAGTGTCCCCGGTGGAAATCTATTCCTCAAGCACAGCCGATTCTAAGGCATCATGTTGCATTTCGCCATCTCAGTGGTTCCCTTTATTCAGGAATAGTTCTTCGTGACTTGGATATTTTGAGGAGGACAGACCAGTCATGTTTGAGATGGTCTCTAGCTTGGAGTTCCAGTGTTTCTCTGAGGTTGAATTTGGGAGGTGCGCCTGGGGCAGGAATAGTACAAGAATGAGATTTTCCCGCTCGGCATCGCATATCAAAGGCACGTGAAGTCAGCTGACGGTGCTGTTGAAGTTCACCTCAGTCCTCTGCTCTTTGCTCTCTGCGGGCTTCCTAACTGTAAAGTTGCTGCTGGCATTTAATGGATGTTACTGGGGAAGAAATACAAGTCTTTTTCCTCCTCATATTCTCACCACCACAGTTAACAGCCGCTGCTATTATTGCCACCATCTCTCTTGTCCTTACTAACTGGAGCTCTGCACCCCAAAAGCTTCTCCATTCACTTGTGGACTTTCTTATATCAGTGCAGTCTTACAGGCAGACCTTTGTACACAGATATTGGCTGTTTTGACCCCACCCCTCAAAGCACCACTGAGTCAGTAGAGGCTCTGTGCAGTGGCTTAGAACTGCCTGGCAGAGTCCCAGGAGGGGAACCAGAGGAAAAATCCACAGTCATGGGGTCTGTAATCTATCCCATCCATGCTCGTTACTTACCTGGTTTGACTTTCTTCACTTTTAGGCATAGGTTAACAATGTATTCTTTTCTTTGAGAGAAGAAACCCAGACACTCCACAGCCTTGATCTCTGCTCCTGTCTCTTTCCCGCAAAATGCATACTCAACAGCCTAAAATTAATGCCAAGGTAGTAGTAGCAAATGGTTTAACCTCAGGATTAGAAATTAGTCTGACGTGTTGAAACTTTATCTTTCCATTTTAGATTTAAAAAAACCAACAATAGCAAAACAAAGTACGGGAGAGATGGCTCAGTGGCTAGGAGCACTGGCTGCTCTTTCAGGGGACCCGGGTTCAATTCCCACCACCCACAGGGCAGCTCACAAGTGTCTGTAAATCTAGTTCAGGGGATCAGACACTCTCATCCTAAAACCTACAGAATAAAATTAGATAAATTATTAAAAAAAAAAAACCTAAAACATAGTCCTAGGTTCTAGTCACTCATTAAAACCCCATAGGTTTTTTTTTTTCCAGAGTAAACATATTTCTGTCAAATTTGTGACAGAGTTTTCAGCTCCTTTCCAATTCTTTATTTAGATACCTTTAAATGAGAGATGGGCAAATGATAACTGTATCATACATGTCGAATTGTGTAATTCATGAAAACAGCTTAATCTCCTCCCATTCTATACAAACCTATTTTTTTCTATTTTATTTAAATCAAACAGCTAAAAGGAAAACTTTTTAAAATTCAAGGGACTTGAGAATAACAATGAGCCAGAGGAAATGTCATTTTTTTAAACACGTGATATTAACCGTCGAATATGTAAAGCCAGGGGAACCGTTGATAAGAACATGCCACGTGCTTCACCGTCACATTGACCAGCACAACTCTGAATTTTTGGTGACATCTATACTGACATGTTTGTCACAGTTCAAAAAAATGACCAAGAGGAAGAGCTTAAAGGGGCTCGAGACCCCATATGAACAACAATGCCAAGCAACCAGAGCTTTCAGGGACTAAGCCACTACCTAAAGACTATACATGGACTGACCCTGGACTCTGACCTCATAGGTAGCAATGAATATCTTAGTAAGAGCACCAGTGTAAGGGGAAGCCCTTGGTCCTGCTAAGACTGAACCCCCAGTGAACGTGATTGTTGGGGAGAGGGCGGCAATGGGGGGAGGATGGGGAGGGGAACACCCATAAAGAAGGGGAGGGGGAGGAGTTAGGGGGATGTTGGCCCGGAAACCGGGAAAGGGAATAACATTCGAAATGTAAATAAGAAATACTCAAGTTAATAAAAAAGAAAGAAAGAAAAAAAAAAAGAAAATGACCAAGAAACCAGAACTACATGAAATTCAGTGTGCATACCAGTGCACTTGCTAGCTTGCTAGAATGTTCTACGGTCCTTGCTTGGAGCCAGCATCTTAGCTCCTTTCACTGCCTCTGTTTCCTTTTCAAATGCCTGTAGAGAGCTGTCTGTCACTAGGTTGGCAACACTATTTGCTGTAGGACTAGAGAGTGCTCCCGAGAGAATTCCTGATTGGATGTTTTCACTGACTGGATGCTCAACTGGGACCCTCAAATCTGTAATGTTACTTACAGACTGCAGTTCCACAGGTTCCATGTGGGGAAAACACATATCAGTAGTAGAGTGTGTGTATGGCATTGGGGATAGAGCTCACGGGCCCATCAGTGAGCTCCAGCTCACTTGTTGTGGGAGGGATCTGCACATCGCTCCTGCTTTACACGTAATTCACCAGAATGTACACTCTTCCAGTTCTCCGGGATAAATCAGAAACTTAACTCTGAAATCCCCTTATGGGGAAAAACGTCAATGAATCATCAAGCTAGAGTTTTAAAAGAAATGTATCATGCTCAGAAAATTAAGGCAGAAGGATGGCAAGTCCAAGGCCTGTTCAAGCCACAAAGTGAGTTCAAGGCCATCCTGGGTAACTTAGTGAGAAAAAGAAAAGGAAAAAAACTGGATTGTGCAGAAGGCCCTGGGTCCAATTATCAACGCGCGTGTGTGTGTGTGTGTGTGTGTGTGTGTGTGTGTGTGTGTGTGGTGTGTGGTGTGTGTGTGTGTGTGTGTGTGTGTGTGTGCGCTTCATTGTTCTATT